>NW_005803339.1:0-113 GCF_000240725.1 Microchloropsis gaditana
GGGAGCGCAAGGGAAAGGGATATTTGCGAGGGGCATGAGAGGGCGCAATGCGTGGCATGTGAGCGGGTCTGGGCCAATCACTGGAGACGTTTCTGGAAATACTGTTGGAGAAG
>NW_005803339.1:502-650 GCF_000240725.1 Microchloropsis gaditana
CGTGACCCTGGACAGAAGGAGGGGAAGGAAGGAGGGAAAGAGAGATGTAGGGAGGGAGGATGAGAAGGGAAAGTGAAAAGCATGCAGGGATGGTCGAGCGGTCTGATCACTTCATGATGACCTGCGCGCTCGCAGACCTCCGAACACC
>NW_005803339.1:3426-4940 GCF_000240725.1 Microchloropsis gaditana
CTCTCTCCCTCCCTACAGGTTCTCGTCGCCCCCCACTGCGGTGTAACCCCCGGTCCCCTCCTCGTCGTCAAAGGGGCCCCTGAAGCAATGAAGGACAATTGCCTGCATTCCTCCTTCCCGCCCAACCAATCCCAGGTACGCCTTCCCTCCCCACTCCCTCACTCCCTCCCTCCTTCCTTCTCTTATCTTTTTCTCCTCTTGGCCAGTCCATTTCCTCTCTCCCTCCATCCTGCACCCTTTCCTCCCTCCCTTCCTCCCTCCATGCCTTTCTCTCTACCTCCCTTCTTAGATTTCGAACTCATCTTTTCACCTCCTCCCTCCCTCCATCCATCCCTCCCTCCTTCCCTCTCTCTCTTCCTCCCTCCCTCCTTCCCTCCCCTCAGGAGCTCCACCTTCTAACTTGCCATTTCTAACTCATTCTTTTATCTCCTCCCTCTCTCCCTCCCTCCCTCTATACCTCTCTCCCTTCCTCCCTCCTTACCTCCGTCCCCTCTACCCGGCGCCATGCGCAGCCTAATACACACAGACCCGAGCAAGTCAGACGGCGGAGCTCTTGAGGGGATGGATGGAGGGAGGGAGGGAGGGAGAGAGCGAGGGAGGGAGGAGGCGAAAGGAAGAGTTAGAAATGGCAACTTAGACGGTGGAGCTCCTGAGGGGAGGGAAGGAGGGAGGGAGAGAGGGAGGGAGAAAGGGAGGGAGGGAGAGAGACAGGGAGGGAGGAGGTGAAAAGATGAATTAGACTTTGAAGAAGGGAGGGAAAGAGAAATGCAGGGAGGAAGGGAGGGAGGGAGGGAGGGATGTAGGATGGAGTGAGAGAGAAAATGGAAGGGCCAAGGGGCAAGAAGGTTTAGGGCATGCGGCACTTTTGCCGTGACACATTTTTGTGTACGAAAGGCATCGTTCCCGGTTTGGACAGGAATGCACTCGACCGAATAACCCTTGAGCTTACGCATCGGTACATATTTGACACGAAAAGTACGGTCGGTAGGTGGGAAATTGTGCTGATTCCAGAGGCCCTCATCGATGAGTACGCCGCCCGCATGCTCGCCAACGTGCATCGCGGTCCCCAGGCAGAGGAGGAGGCGCAGCACGTGCATCTCACCCACGTGCCCATTCCACGCCCCCACCACGAGCACTTCGCCTGGTCAAGGCCGCTCGTTACCCACGTCATCCAGGATTGTCCTGTGGACTGGATCCATGTTTTTTTTCGAGAAAATATACCCGGATGCCTTCATTGCAGCAGAACAGATGAAACCTTATGCAGCCAATTTGCTGTGATAAATGCTAAAGACAACGGACCTGAGAGGAGGAGAGATATTTAGAAGCTGGAAAAAATCTCATTTCCTCTTTCATGTATTGACCGCACCTTCCATACATGACACCGGCACAGATGTCATTCATATTCAAAAACGATCGAATCGGCCTCTACATCATCCCTTATGTGAAAACATACTCGTGTACGAGCAAAGTGACCGATAGACATGAGTGCAGCCTCCTTCGTTTTGTCCTTTTTC
>NW_005803339.1:4950-5050 GCF_000240725.1 Microchloropsis gaditana
AATGTCTTGTGAATATTTTTACAAATCTATACACGGTCCCAAACGCTAGTCCTGCGGTCCGCCGGCTCCTCCCCTCTTTATTTGGTTCTCCCTAATGGCG
>NW_005803339.1:8654-8750 GCF_000240725.1 Microchloropsis gaditana
TCACCAAGCCCAGGACAGCTACCGTCACTGTAACCATTTGAATTGTCGTATCGGAGCCCCCTTCACTGCCCGTGCCTGTCCCCGTGTGGGTTGTCG
>NW_005803339.1:12672-12765 GCF_000240725.1 Microchloropsis gaditana
TGGGCCTGAGCGATCTCCGTCGCTGTCTTGTCGTGAATGCGTTTGATCTCCGTCGCCGCCTTGTCCTGAATGCGCTTGATCTCCGTCTGGTCG
>NW_005803339.1:12775-13107 GCF_000240725.1 Microchloropsis gaditana
AGTTAAGAATCGATTTGACATGATAATCGATGAATCTATGCTACTAACTCACCTGATTTACAAAATTCCATCGGCACATGGAATAGTGAAAGTGAGTTTGGAAACTCAAGATTCTATGACATACTCTAATTTGAAGTCCAAAATGATCAATCATTTTGTGACAAACATTGCTAATAAGGTCAAGGATGACCAGTGCTTAGCAATTAGCTTTGAGGGGTACTGCAATTTGTGCGGTAAATACGGGCATAAGGAAACAGAATGCCTCGGAAGGAAAATTGGTGGAGGCCGAGCGGGACCTCCTAATAATGGAAACAAATTGGGCCGGTATGAGC
>NW_005803339.1:13117-13320 GCF_000240725.1 Microchloropsis gaditana
TTCAGACATGAGTAATGCCATTTGAGTTTCTCCTCTCAATTCATATTTGTCAGTGAGTGCTTTAAACGCACCAGTTCCATCTTTATCCAAACGGAATTTTTCGATAAGATTCGCTGCCGCCCCTTTCAGATACTTCTTAAGCGTGAAGTAACCCTTCGCATTCTTCTCATCATAAGATTTTTCCTCGTCCCCAGAAATCGGTG
>NW_005803339.1:13330-14259 GCF_000240725.1 Microchloropsis gaditana
TATACCGGTGTAGACTTCAAGAATTTCTGTAAAAATCATAGCATCAGACAACATTTTAGCATGCCATATGGACCACAAGATAATGGAGTTGCTGAAAAATCATGGCACATATTATCCAATGTGGCACGGAACCTTCGTATACAGGCCGGACTGGAAAAACGTTTTTGGGCTGAAGCATTAAATAATGCAATCTATATTTGGAACAGATTGAGGAATTCTACTCTAGGTGCAGGTGAAACTCCCTACTACAAAATGTTCGGAAAGCATGCTAGTGTGGAGCATTTTAGAACTTTTGGATGCAAGGCGTTCGTCCATGATACGTCTGTCAGGAGAGGAACATTTGATGATCGTGGAGAAGGAAGAGGAGAATTAGAATTCGGGGCCCTACCTTAATATAAATAGAAACCATGTAGAAAGACACATTCAAACACATGTACAGTGGACGAGGACGAACCCATCAAGGCATCCACTCGGAGATCATCCTCGACCTGTATCTCACTGTCCGATGCACCTGCAATCTCTTGCTTCGACATCTGCCTGGATTTGTTCTATAGTCACCTCCTCTTCCGCCTCCCCATTTACCTCTTCTTCCGCCTCCCCACCCTTGCTTCCCTCTGCCCCCATCGGCTGCTTTGGCCGGACATTCTAAAGGCTACCCTCCCAATTGACGCGTGTGAAAATGAGTTGGTCCAGGGTCTGAGGCTGCATCCGGTTTCGCAGCCTGGACTTGATCTGCCCCGTCTGTGAGAACAGCCGCTCCACGGCCGACGACGACGCTGGAATGGCCAGGTAGTGCATGTCCACGATGATGAGTGCGGGACAGTCCTCATGCAATTCCCACCATAGGTCGAGGGTACGAACCTTGCCGAGGCCTATCGCCTGCATTGACTTGGATAGGCACTTGGTGATCTCCGACGCCACATCCACCC
>NW_005803339.1:17399-17501 GCF_000240725.1 Microchloropsis gaditana
TTCGGACGGGGAATGGGGTATTATTGTGGTACCAAATCTGAGTCGCGATTTATTATCTATGGCTAAAATAGATAAGGCTGGTGGAAAAATCGTTATCCGTGA
>NW_005803339.1:17511-17616 GCF_000240725.1 Microchloropsis gaditana
GACTAGTTTTTTGCTTGTGTCTCCCTTGTCTGTAGTCTTGTGTGCGGCCCAACACTCACTACCAAACCCAATACCCACCCACCCGTACAGGTATGTCACGTCGCC
>NW_005803339.1:17626-17859 GCF_000240725.1 Microchloropsis gaditana
GGTTTTCCAGACTCACACCATCGAAGTCGAGCGCTGGCCCTAGGTCTAGCCCCGTAACATTCGCCAGTGCACGGACGGGAATGTCGTTGTGAGGCGTTTGATCCTCACTTTCCGCCATTAAAAAGTCCTTAAAGTTGCCTGTTTTACATTGCCGTCATCGCTTCGCTTATGCCGCGTGCCATATCTACACAAAGCTGCCCCACAAATCAGGGAACAGTATAAAATTGAAGTGG
>NW_005803339.1:17869-18159 GCF_000240725.1 Microchloropsis gaditana
GATGAGAAAAGTAGATAACATGTATTTGTTAGACTACTATGTTAAAAAATGTGAGGAGGCTAATGTAGTTAGCTCACCCGAATTATGGCACCAGAGGTTCGGACACATGAACTATGATTACTTGAGGCAGATGGGTGAAAATGATGAAATTGGAGTGCCAAAAGGAATTAGGAAACCCGGCATCTGCGCAACGTGTGAGCGTGCGAAACAAACTAAAAGGAGTTTCGGGACCAGATCTAGGGAGAGGGCACAAGAGCCTCTCGAACTAGTTCACACTGATGTACTTGGAC
>NW_005803338.1:0-18154 GCF_000240725.1 Microchloropsis gaditana
ACGTTTTCAGCGCCCGACAGAAGTTGGTCAAGGTAGGCGAGCACGGCGGCATGGGGGGGAGAGAGCGGGTCATGGGGGGGGACGGGACGCGCCTGGGGCTTGCTGCCCTGTCGCCCTCTCGCTCGCCGGCTCCCTTCTTTGTCCCCCCTCGTTCCCACCTCTCGGGACAAGCACCGGTGTTTGTCGCGAAAGCCTCCCTGGGCGAGAAGGGAGGGGAGGAGAGGAGCAGCCTGAAGCCCGTTCCTGGCGATCGAGAGCGTGCCTTTCCCTCTGGCAAACACCTGGGATCGATGGTTACCCGCAACAGCAGCCATAGCGTCTCTGTGCCTTCATTCCCCCCTGTAACGGCGGCGGGCGGAGACATGGGGGAAGGTCAAACCCCCTTGTCGTTTGACTCGTTTAGCGACCAACCGTTCGGCACGCGGCAGTACCGGCAGTTCAACTCTCCCGACGATCTTTTGTCGGCCTCCTCGCTCCTTCTTCCCTCCCAAGCGGATCCAGGGGGATGGTTCACGGGGAGAAGCACGTTTTTTTTGGGGGGGGGCGACACGAGGGTGGAGAAAGGAGGGAACGGCGGAGAGGAAGAGAAAGGGGACGGATGGGGGGCGGGGGACGTGATGATGATGATGGCTAGGGTAAAGGAGCAGGAGCGGGAGATGCGAGAGAACAGCTTCGCCTGGGATGCCAAAGGAAGCGAGAGCGTGGAGGAGGAGTGGTCAGGATCCGAGGTGACGGAGAATGGGAGGGGGGCGTACCAAGTCGTGCACGTGCTCGTCCCCAACAAGGCCGTGAGCTTTTTGATCGGAAAGGCGGGCATTAATGTCATCGCGATTGAGAAGAAAAGCGGGGCAAAAGTGGAATTTACTCGGGAGGCAAGCCCCCCGGCGGCAGAGCGACTAGTAAACATAAAGGGTAATGCCAAAGCGGTGAAAATTGCGGAGGCTCTTCTAGAGGCGAAGACTTTGGAATGGCAGACGAGTCCGACTCTGATTCGGTAGGCCAGAGGAGAGTTTTAGGGGGCCAAGTATGTCGCGCAACGAAGGAAGGCAGGAGACAATGCATGGAGTTGACAGATTTGTGGCTACGGGGTTGGAATCAGCGATGACTTTGGGGACAGGGTTTCAATATGGAAACAGCTACGTACGAGTGCAATTGAAACACAATGGCACCTTTTTTGAGTCTGAAATGGATGGAAATGAAAGCCGAAGTTCTAGAATGACATGGCAGATTCTCATTGTTGACGATTAGGGATATGAAGGTGGACATGTCTCCAAATGATGACTTTTTAAATAATACATTTATGAATAAGTAGACTGCATGATGCACAGGCTAGACAGATGTGCGATCGGGAAAGGGCATCTAGAGAAAGATAGGAAGCGTTATGACAGGAAAACAGCCTAATTATGCTCAGGTGTCGAACAGAGAAGGATATGAACACTTGATGTAGGGGACATTGTTTGTCCCACGCATGACTTGAAAAATTGGTGTGATGTTGCCGTATAGTGCCTTTTAATGAACCACCGCAGCAATGAAGGAGAAGCAAATGATCGATGATAGCCATGGAGCCTCGCAAACTTTTTCGTCGGTAGTAATAAAGAAATTGCTTTATGGAACGTCAGGGGTCCAACCTCCTCCCTCCACGAGGATTTTTATACCAAACCTGCTTTCCCGCCAAAGTTTTGGCGCTTGGCTTGCAGCATGACGTGCCTGATAAATATGTATGGGTCGTATTGTCCCTGTGTGCTTTATTTTTCATGCTAGCAACTATAGTCGGCGTACTGGCCCATATCTATTCGCAACGGCAGCCAACGCGCGTCTCGCCGTCGTCGCTCTCCGTAAGATGAGGCGACCAAAAAAGCCTAAACCCTCCTCCTACACAGAAGAAATAAGGGCTTCATCAATACATCGTATCCTTTTTATCATGCTCTCTGCCTTTGCATTGTTGTGACACTTACAGGATGAGCATCGAGGCGCGGACACAAAATCCTGATCTTTTCTCACAACATAAACCTTTCCGTAGGGTAAGACGAAGGCACAGGTAGTGTTACCCGTGGCCGCGTGCGACCGGGCAAGGTACACCTCCTATGGCCGCTGCCATCGAAGTGAATGCGCCGTTCCTGGGAGTGGACTCTGATTCGGAGGAGGAGGACGAAGAAATCGTGCCCACCACGGCAGTGAGCCGTGCAAGAAGCAGCGCTCCTCCTTTGCCAAAAGCCATCATCACATCTAGGGGCGCCGACATTCCCACCCCTACTTCAGTGAAAAGGCGGCAGAGCTTGGGAGGCCTGGCTTTGTCTACTGCTTTCACCGAGGCACAGCTTCTGTCAGCGTCGGACCGCTTTCGGGATGCATGGTCGAAGGTCCAGGCGCATGAATGGGACGTGCGGTCATGGGCTGCTCTCCTGAGCGAAGCGCAGACCCAGCGCTCGGGGCGTGCAATTGCTCTTCGGGATGTTTATCGTCTGGCTACGCGCCAGTTCCCTACGAAGGTGAGCCTCTGGAAGGACTGGCTGGAGCACGAGTTGCGGCAGGGGAATCTGGCCCAGGTGGACGACATCTTTCGGGAATGCCTCTTGGAGGTCCCTTCCGTGGACCTGTACCTCCTCTACGTGGCGCGCGTCCGAAAAACAAATCCGGCCTCGCTCGGGGATGGGGCTTCGCCCGAAGCCGTGGCGGAGCAACGCGCGCGTGTGACGGCCGCCTTTGAACTAGGAGTGAGGCAAGTGGGGGTGCTCGTGGACGCGGCTCCCTTGTGGTGGGACTACATTCGTTACGTGGAAGCGTGGAAGGACGAGAATGGGCGGGATGGTGGGGGGGAGGGCGGCGTTGGGGGGGGTACGGCGGGATCGCGGTTGCGGAGGCGGGCAGCAAAATCGCCACCCTCCGCCGGATCTACCACCGGGCCGTCCTGGTCCCCGTCGACGGGTTGGACGAGTTATGGCGGGCGTACGAGGCGTGGGAGAAAGGCTTGAACGAACACACGGCGCGACAAACCCTTCCGCAACTCCTCCCTGGCCACCAGCAGGCGAAGACTGTGGCGCGGGAACGTCGTACCATCCGGGACCTGCAGAGACTTTCCTCTTGGGCGACCCCGCCCTCCCACACGGCAGAGGAGAAGGAGCAACTTCACTACTTGCGGCGCAAAATTGACTTTGAGAAAAGCAATCCGGAGAACGTGGATCCGGTGGCGCTGAAAGACCGAGTCCGCTTGTCTTATCGGCAAGCATTTGCCTATTTCTATCATTTCCCCGAGGTCTGGTACGAATTTGCGGCCTACGAACAGGAAAGTGACGACGTGGTGGCCGCCGCGTCCCTTTTTGCCCGGGCCGCGCGGGCAGTGCCGGACTGCCTGCTCCTTCATCTGGCTTGGGCAGAGCTTGAGGACGGCCGGGGCCGAGGGGACAAGGGGGCCGAGATTTTGAAGGGCTTTCTGATCCAAGAGCCGAGCACGTTGGGGTACGTGGCATACCAACACTACGTTCGACGGACGCAGGGAAAAGAAGCGGCGCGGAAGGTGTTCACCGCCACCAAGGATTTGCGCCGGAAGGGCGTCTTGACCTACCACTGGTACTTGGCCCATGCCCAGTTGGAGGAGCACGTGAACCACGAGCCGCAGGTGGCCCGACGGGTCCTTGACCACGGTCTCAGCTTGCACTCCTCCTTTCTCACGGAGCCCGAGTACGTGGTTGCGACCATGGAGGTGTTGATCCGCCTTCAGGATGAGCAGAACGTCCGCAGTTTGGCTGATCGGGCCTTAGCCGTGTTGGAGGCAGGGGTCTCGGCAGGCCCTGGAGCAGGAGGGGAACGGGAAGAGGTGGCGACGGCAGCCGCGGCCATGGCTGCCGCGGAGAAAGCGCGGCCCATTTGGTTCAAACTCTTGGAATTTGAGACGTGCGTGGCGAGCGACCGGGACCCCGCCCGGGTCGAAAGAGTGCAACAACGTATCGCGGAGGCCTTCCCCCGGCAGGCAGAATCACACCCCTTGTTGCGTCTGTGGCGACGCCTGAACATGTTTGGAACTCCTCCTGTAGAAGACAGTTCGGACGACCTGTTGAGACAGAGGTGGGAGGAGCCGGCGGTGAGCTACAGGCTGCTGGATGACGGGGAGAGGGATGGGTGGGGTACAGGGGGAGGAAGGAGAGGAAGGAAGCCCGGGAAGAGAGGGGCGTCTTCGGCTGCGGGAGGAGAGGTAACGGTTGGTGCAGGGGACGATGCTGGTGGAGGTAGAGAGGGAGGGAGGGAAGGAGGAGGGGATGGCGTGGGAGGCGGCGATGGGGGCGTGGACGGGGAGGGACGGCCTGCCGTGAGTCGGGAGGCGCGGCGTCGGGATGACCCCTACGGCGCAAGAGCTTTGCAGCAACGGCGGTTGCAGAGCATCCCCGAATACCTCCGCAAACTCTACCAGATGTTACCCATCCATACCGGTCCACCCATCGACCCTGACACGATCATCCGGGGACTCAGAGACAACCCTTTGCCACCTCGGCCACCAGGACAGTCGAGCGGAGGGAGTAAGATGTTGGGGAACGGGGAGGGGGGGGAGGAGGGGGAAGGGGAGGGGGAGGAAAAGGGGCCGATGGGGGGGTGGAGGGGACTCGGACAGCGGGGATAGTGACGACGACATGATGAGGTCGGGGGCGGGGACGTTTTTCGACAACGGCAGCAGCAGAAGCTGATGGCCGGCACCTAAATGACTGGGTGGGGTGCTTAAGAAAGGGCGAAGGGGGTCAACCTTTCCTGCAGGGGAAATTTCGCAAGTGCCTGGCCGCGGTCGTGCGTTCTGGACGAATTATCCGCACTCCCTGGAAAGGAATAAAGCCAAACGTGTTACCCTTTGCTGATGGACTATGCAACGAGGCGTTCCTTTGCCGGATTGCTTCCATCTTCCATTTTGAGAGTCCTCTTCCTTTATTCCCTCTGAGCCTGCAGTGCTTTCTAGTCGATTTTCTGAAAGCTTATTCTCCTGCAGCCCGCCACCACCAAGCACTATCTTATCCTCCTTCTCCTTTCTTTAGAGTCGCGCCCGTTCCGTTTGTTCCTCTACTTTCCACTGAGGTTGCCACGTTCGGTCCCAGCCATCCACCGGGTCTTGATGGTTCAGAGGTTCTTTCTTCGCAGACGCCAACAGCGCCTCGGCGTACCTACCATCCCACCGGCCCAAGGCACTTTTCAGCTCGAAATCGTCCCAATCCCACCCATCGCACAGAGCCACCGCGTCCGGCCGAACCTCTCCCAAGAGTATTTCCACCTCCCCCCTCACCCTTGCCACCGTTTCCGGAGACAGCAAACCCAGTTCCAAGAAATCCCCCGCCTCTTTACTGAGATGATAGAAGGCGAAGAGGAAGAACAAGCGTTCCAACACACGGATGAAGGCGGCATCTGCCCCTGCCTTTCCCACCCCCGACACGTCGTTGCCGTCTCTCAGGCTCTTCAGTCCGGCAGCAAAGTGCCTCAAGACAGTGTACAAAGCATGAGACCTGGAGACGAACATGACATCGACGAGTACCCTCCTCCAAGCCCCAGCCTGGCTCAAGGACGCCTCCCCCTCCGTCAGGCTTTGGAGCCGGAGGGCGAGGCGCTCCAACGTGGCGAAGGCCCTGCGACTGAACAACGACAAGACAGCCGGCTCGTCTCGCACTCCGTTCCCCCCCTCTCCGAGACCTTCTGCGTGGGCCCCATCGGCTGCGGTGACGAAATATTGGCACTCCTCGTCCAAGACCGGTCCGCCAGTCCTCCACTTGATGTAGGACTTCAAGAGGTACCCCACTGTTTGTTGCGTCAGGAGCACGTTGTCTCCTTCCACCGTGCACTGCTGTAGAAAATTCCCGGAAAGTTCTGGAAGGCCGGAGCACGCCAAGTATCCGTGCCCCCCGCAGCATTTGCGGCATTCCTCAATCCCGTCCGCAGCAATGGTCGTACAGAGGGACTTGAGCCCCGCCAAAGCTGCATGCGCTCTCCCCATCAGGGCTCCAACTTCCGCCTGCCCTTTCCTTCCTTTCAGCAACGCGTCTTCCGTCTCTGCAAGCAGGGTGAGGACGGCCCGACCGCAGAAAAAAACCCAATTGAAGCGGCCAGGAGGGGCAAAAGCCGGTATTGCTGGGACGCATAGTCCAAGATCTGTAGCTCGCTCCCTGTCTTGGAATCATCAAAACCCTGCCTACGCACGGCCGAGTATCGTATGGCAATTGTACAGGCTTTGCTTAGCTCCCTCGCAGAGTGCACGACGATGATGGCCCGGACCTGTGATGATTCACGACCCCCCCGAGACACCTTTCTTGTCAGTCCTATCCATGAGCGTGTATCACGCCATCCCCCGGGCCCCACCCCGCCCGCCTCAGGAACCACGTCTTCTTTTCGCTGTATACACCCACCTGCATCATGGTCACGTAGGCAGCCTTGCTGTGCGTTCCCTCCACGCGGCTCCAAACGCCCTGGCGCGTCACACGCACGAATCGTTGAGCGAGATTGGCACGAGGGATGCGTACCGCATGCAGTTCCAGGCAGCCATTATCCATCCCAGCAAAAGCAATCTTGGGACCGATGTCCCGGGTGACGACACCGGGAAGCAATGCGTGCGTGTGCAGGTCGCGTAACGGCACAATGAAGTTGTGAATACCCATGTCCTTGTACGAGGCAGGGGACGAGGAAGAGGACTCCTGGGGTAAGAGGAGGCGGGCAATGACCATGGCGGTGTTGGCGGTGCTGGACGGGTAGAAAAAATAAACGGGGCAAGCACCAAGGGAGGAACGGGAACGAAAAGATGTCAGAGTCCCGAAGAGTCTACACGACGAGGTCCCAGCCTCTGAGAAAGCAGAGCTCCGGAGATCTCTTGAATACAGAACAACCTCACCACAAACAGAACCTCTGCGTGTCTGTTCTCCAGCCCCACTCACCGGCCGAGCGTCCCTGGCCACCATTTGTACGCCTGCGCCGTGGGCGTGTCCATGATGAACTCATCAGTCGCGGGGTCGAACGTGGCAGTCGTCTGCAAAGCCTGGATGTTGCTGCCGTGGCCGAGTTCTGTCTGGGCGTAACAACCAAGCACCTTTTTACTCCGGGCGGCGGGGACCCAGTACGCTTGTTGCTCTTCGCTACAAAGACTGAGGAGACACGGCAGGAACATTAAATCGTGCAACAGCGTTGGAAGGTCCTCCGAGGTACAGGAACGCAGAACAATACTGTCTTCTTCGTTCAACCGATACTTGTTGATCAATTGGTCGAGGCGTCCGCATTTTGACAATGCACGTTTGTATCGCTCTGTATGATTCAAATAAATGCTGTCTTCATTGTTAAATATGGGGTCAGATAGAATCAGACTGCGAAGCCATCGCCGCCTTGCCATTTTAGCCACTCCTCCGTCTACAAGCTGGGTCAAAGTCGAGGGAGGAAAGGATGCTTTGCCGCGTTCCTGCACAAGTTCGGGCGCAACTTCCATGGCAATAACGACACAAGATTAATTGCCTGTCTCAATAAATGAGGCTGCTGGTGCAGATGGGAAGGAGAAGGTGGTTAGGCAAGGCCGTCAAAAAATCGTGCATCTTCGAGGACTCTGATGCCGAAAAAGTTCCACCATGACGATAAAAGTTGTGCACCCGCTTGTAGAATAACCGTAAATGTGATTTCATTCATCACATATTCCAAGTTATCCAGTCGTCTCGAACTGCCTCTGGGTTCCTATCAGTCTTGACTTCAATTACGTCGAGTCGCCGCACATGATATTCAATCCCATCCTTCACAACACAGATGACATGCCCGAGCCTAAAATCACATATGTGAGCTTATAGTATACATTGAGCAGCCACGATGAGGAGGCGGCAGGCTTGGCCCCCTTGGATTGTGGCATCTTTGATGGTATTATTCTTGCAGCTCGAGGAGAGCAGGATGGGTACGTCACCCTTCTTATGGACGCCTGCAGCCGCTTTTAATCCGGTGCCCAATTTACCGAAGCCTTTTCAGTCGATAAGCAAGTGTACTAATTACATCAAGATCATGTTAGTGGGTGGTGACAGCACGGATCTCAAGCCTTTGTGTCGTCTGTCTGCTTCCTTGAGCACCAGTAGCCCCGTGACTACTCCTACGCCTATATTATGCAGCAATAACAGCCATAACTCTCGGGATTGTGTCGACCGACATGTCGTTAAGATTGCCTCAAATCTGAGACAGAGTCTCAAGAAGAAGTCTGGCTCTGAGTCTGTGGGAATACTCCAGAAAGAGCTCGAAATCGCACTTCGTAAAGATTGCTTGGACCCCTCCGCTTCGTCCAGTGTCCCGGGAGTGAAGAGCAAACGCCCCCGGAAGACCAATTGGAAAAAGGCACGCCAGACACATGCATCGACAAGAAGGCTCCTAGTGGCACTCGTGCGAGATTTTGCTCGGTATAATGTGGATCCAGGCGTGACGTTTTGGAGCACCTTCGAGGCCTGGTTGGCTTTTCCTCGTGTTATTCTTCCCACCGGGGAAATCGCTTCTCTTGTCCTTGCATTGGCCATCCTGGACGTCCCTCCAGGGAGCGAAGGCTTGCTGAACGCCGGCTTGCAGGCAGCATGCACAGAGCGGACGGCGTCGCCCCGGCCAATGGCGGTGGCCGATGCCCAACAATTATGCAAGGCCCTGACGCTTCTGAGGGGCCCGGGTGCGACATTCCGCGTCGGTCCCGCGGCTGGCATGGCTCGACTTCTAGCGTCTCTGGAGAGGGAAGTACGCGCTGCAAAGGACCCTCCTCGTCGGGAGGATCGCACCCTTGTTCTGCCCAAGCAGACCTCGGGGACTCGGTGGGTCCGACGGCCGTCACCTGTACCCGCCCCACAGGCGGAGACGGAGCGAGTGCCCGCCCTGACATGCTCGCTCCTACATCGACGCGTCTTGGATGCCTTGAGGACGGTCGGTCTGGTCTGCGAAGACGAAGTGTGCCATGCCGGCCTCCGCCTCGACGTGGTGGTCTATCCCCCCTCCATCCCTCCCTCGGCCCCGCCCTCTTCCTTTCGCCCTCGCCTGCCCCTCGTCATCGAAATCGATGGCCCCCAGCATTTTATTCACGGCGACCCCACCCGTCCGACGGGGGCCACCGTCGCCCGGCATCGCTTTGTGCGGAGCCAGCAGGACCAATGGGCCGGCCTTGTCAGCTTTACCCATGCGGACGCCCAGGGAGAGAAAGGAAGGACACCTGTGGAGAGGCTCTTGGCAGTTTTGGAAGTAAAAGCCCGAGAACAAGCAGGAGTGGAACTGGCGGGGTATCGGACAGGGGCTGGAGGGGCCGAGGGGAATGGGGGGGAGGGCGGGCGTGTGGAGATGGAAGCGTCGGGGGGAAGGGAGAGGAGAGGAGGTAATGCTGCGGCATACGAGGGGAAAGGGAAGATGGAACAGGAAAAGTCAACGTATTTGGGCGTGGAAATGCAGGCATGGGAGCTGAGCAAGCGCCTTCTAGTGAGCAGGTCACCTCAAGAGGTGTTGGCCCTGGTGGAGGAAGCCAGGCAAGGACATCGTAGCAGCTTCCTGGACGCGTCGCATTTTGCGACGGCCTTGACCCGCTTGGCTCGGATTTCCACGCGTGCCCCCCTGTCTCGTCTTTCTCGTCGTTCCAACAAAGCTGGACTTCGTGCATGGAATGACCGCAATGCGGACAACAGGACGCATGGCACCGACGGCAACGCTACCACCACCAACTACTTGAGCAACAGTAGCAGCAATGACACTATTATCGATAGCGACATTGACAGCTTTGGGAACAGGGAGAGTGGCATTTCCGGTAGCATCAGCAGCAAAACGAGACAGAAGAAGGAGAGTGTCAATGGGTGCCACCAATTGGTCGGGGGTCCTGCTGGATTGTTTGGAAACACCACACAGGCCCTGGCGATTATTGGTCAGGCGGATTTCCCAGCGTTAGCCCTGTTGATCGAGGCAATGATACCATTTTACGAAGGCATGTTGGAGAAAAGAGGCGAGAAGGGAGGGGACGGGTGTGCGGACGACAGTATCTGCGAGACCGAGAGGGAAATGCTTGCCGTGGCGGAGGCTGCCATCGCACGCGTGGCGGAGTTAGAGCAGAGATCGATGGCTAGAGCAGAAGAGGAGACGAGAAAACAGGACGGTGGGACAAGACCCTTGCCAGGGGAAGCGATGCGGTACTCGGCCCCGAAGAGTTCCACAGGGGAAAGAGACGCGCCTTGTGGCATCGATTTGTCCTCAGCACGCTACCCGGAGGTCCTCATGACCTCCTGGTGCCTCGTGACCTTCCTTCACGCCATTTCCAGGCTTGGGTACCGTTCTTGGTCCTTGCCGGTGTCGGCCTCGCGGATTCAGACGATGATCTCCCGAGGGCAGTTGGACGCGCCGGCGCTAGTGTCGGTGCTGACAAGCCTCACGACGATTTGTCTACGGATATCCACGCCTCCTGCTACCCTCCCACGGACAGATTCGTCGCGCATGCTCCCTGACTCCCCCTTGATGCCAATCTCACAGCGCTGGGAGCTAACTTCCCCATTTTCCACCGCTGCCACGTCCATTTTACCCTCCACCGAGGGGGTTTTCGCTGCCGTGGATGCGCTCGTTCAAGGTAGCTTGGGCCAACTCCACTTACTTTCACCGCAGGATCTTGTCTCCTTCGTTCGGGCCATTGCACTTTTTGAAGAAGCTGGCTACGTGCTTTCCACCTCCCTTGATTCGAGAGCTTGCCATGCCAATGCTCTTCCTAGCTCCGATGCCGGCCTGCCCTCGTTCCTTCCTTCTTCCTTCAGTCCGTACCAGGACGGAATTAAAGCAATAAGAAGAGGAACATCCTTCCTTACGACCCAGCCGACAAGAGAGCGCTTGATAACAGGCATCGTAGAGGCCGCAGGCAAGCCTCACATCAGTCAATCTTTATCACTCTCCGATCTGGCCGTGCTTACCCTCCGTGCACCGGCAGATGGAGAGCACGAGGAAGACGTCAGTAATCAGCGGGACCGCCGAAAATCGCCCCAATGGCCTCTGATCAAAGATGTCCGTCGGCGGCTGCGATCCATGTCACCCTCGAGTTTGGTCAAATTCTTGCTGTACGAGCTGCCCGTGAGAAGCATGACGGAAGGGGCATGGAGACAAGAGCAATGCACGGTCAGGCGACAGAAATCGCTGCGAAGAACATCGTTGATGCTTCAGCCCCGTCCGACCCGGGCATTTCTAATGATGTTGACCAACGAACTGTACAAGCAACGGGCTGCATTGACTGTGAGAGAAAAAGCGTCGGTGATTGCACAACTGCGAGCCTGGGAGGACATTTATGACCCTGGTACCCGTTTTTGGCAACGTTTCCCTTGATCGCTAGATTTTTCCCTGCGCATCGTCTCTACTGCGTGTGACTAGGTCAAATAGCCGATAAAAAGCTCTCTTTGTAAATCCAGTGACCCTTTTTTAAAAATAGGATGGCACCTTTTCCGAGGAAACCAAATAATGTACCTTAGGGCGAGAAATGGCATGGAGCAAAAAATATTTATGTTGTGTGCTTGCTAAGCACAAATCAAGGTGCTCGTTCAACCTTTCAAATTAAGGTATTGGAAAATAGATTATTCGTTCTTTCTCATGTCTATATGCTGTGAAATTCTACCTCAATTCATTTTGCTTGCTTGAAGCAATGCCGAACTATAATGCAACGATATTGAAAATGGTCTCACAATTTCGTATCGTAATTTTTCATGCGTGTTTCTAAGAAAAGACATTAGTTGGTATTTTACCAGTGGCATATTTTAGGGAACGTAAACAGGTACAGAGGAGTGTGGATTGTTCTGACACAAGCCGAATCATTGTCGAATAGGACTAGAATATACGTATGATAGATAAAGAACAACCAAAAGTATACTTAGAGTTATTAAAACCGAAAATCTATCATGGTAATGATACAGTTTTCCACCAAGGCCGGGGGGAGGTTACCAGCCAGAATAGATGTATTACACACATGGGAGATGAACCAAAACCAGCTTTTCAAGCAGAATCTTTTTCGCCTCGACGGTTCTAACAAAGCTTTATGAATCATCTCAGTAAAATGCGGTGTGCGAGTGTCTCTGTCCATGTCAGTGTTGCCTGAAAGGGACTAGGATGGGGTTCTCACAGGATTGGCGAGACTTGCCAAGTGGATATTGCTACTCGCGGACGTGTCGATGAACCAGACATCAACTAGGCCACTGCCGCCTTTGTCGCATTTGGCTTTTTATGAGTATGTGCTGCCATGAATTCACCTCCCGTACATCATCGTGCAGTATTACGGAGCCGACATCAATTTATCAACGATGGGCTCCTGTTGCGACGGTAATAAAGCGTCTCGACGGCTCCGAACACTTTTCCATGCCCTAGGGAGAGTATTGTGAAAAATTATGTTGTTTTAATCAATACAGTACTATTTGTGATCTTGCAGCTCAGCAACTGCACCCTTTGCTAGGGGCAGGTCGCGCTAGGAGGGTATCCTATCGGGTCCTCCCACGTAAAGTCTGAGAATTGAATTACTCGCAACGAGTGTTCGACACAATGTTCATGTCAATTTCGACGTATGTTTTGGTTATGATTAATGGCAAGCCTTTTCAAACAATATTCGTGCACATAGTTGTCAAGGTGGACAGCTGTGGGATTTTTACGGCAGAAACTGCGGCTCAGCTAAACCTCCTAACTTTGCAACGTGATTAAACGCACTTTGAGCTGCCGTCGCCATCTCAATACACATGCTTCCTCAAAGCCCAAGATGTTATAAGCGTCCAGTAGGAAAAATACTACGCCCGCTCTTCCTACTCGCGTCCATTGCTGGCTGTACCCTGGCATGGAGGCCCCTCCTGTCCATTGTCTCGTCCCCCTCTCTCGTCCCCCGCCATCTCCTACAATGCCTTCAGCCCGCCCACGGGCCCGCCTATGCACTCCCACGACCATCGAGGCTCGTGTCACAAGCCTTCTTCTCATCCCAGTCGTCCGCAGACGATCCTATTGTGGACGCGAGCGATGGGGTAGGGAGAGCGGTCAGGGAGGAGGAGCGCATGGGCCCCGGGGCGCCTGAAGGATACTGGTCCGACGTGGAAAATATCAAACATGAGCTGGAGGTTTTCTTCACGGTCCGAGCGGCTGAGGAGCGCCGGCTTTTGGAAGAAAAATCCGGGAATCCCCTCCGGAACTACCTGGGCCTTGCCGATGAAGAGCAGAAACGGATCCGACGCCGGGGTGCCTTGATCGATAGAGACCTGTACAGCGACCTCCGCCGATACGGCTTTGATTATCTGGTACTGCCTATCATGGAGCAAGGCGGTTTTAGGGCCTTTGCGGCCATCTTCGCCGTCAACGGGGACCATCCCCCCCGGGAGGAACAGACAGGCGGCCTGGCCCTGGGGGCGGCTTTGGAGGCTAAGTTGGGTACTTTGTCAGACAAAGTGTCGGCCTCGGCGGGCAAAGCCGGTGGGGAGGAAGGACGGAAGGGCCAGGCACCCGTGGCAGCGTTGGGCAGAGAGGTTCTCAGGACAGGCCCTGAATCCTGGCGCTACGAGACAGACGGCTTGGATCCCGCCCAGTGGAAGAAAGGGGAACTGGACACTACTGCCTCGCCCGCACCCAAGCTCAAGAGCGATGTTTGGAAATACTTGGCGCTTTCCAACCCGAGTAAGCTGTACAGCGCGCTGCTCCTCCTCGACGTGGCCGTGGCTTGGGGCAAAGCAACGTCAGGCGCGCTTGATCGTGGTTTCCTTGCGCCCTCCCTTCTGTCCTATATTCAGCTCGCTGCTGAGGTGGGAATACTGGCAAATCTCTTGAGCGTGCCCCTGATCTTCTTGTTCGTGTCGAAAACTGGACAGCCGGTCGAGAAAGCCGTGTCCTTAGCCTTGAAAGCCTTTGTGGGGGGACCGGTGTTGTTGGTGGAATGCCGCTTTCAAGGAGACTTTGACGTCCTCGAGACCAGAGATATAGCAAGCAAGTGATTAGATTGTGGTCTTTGCATTCCTCTTCAAGAGTGCCCTGTAGATAAGAGAATGAACATAAGCATACTAAGCCACGCGCAACAACAAAGCGTCGAATCTATGCCCACACCAGGCCGCTAGATAGATACGCCACATTTGGCGAGAGCATTATTTTCTTGACGTTTGATACCGCTTTGGCACAAACAGAATCGTTCAGCACCGTGGTTGTGATGTTTTTTTTTACGTGCCGTAAATGCAGCCCTTATGGCCCGTCCGAACGGGTAGCATGTCCCACCCGCGCCATCTCGGTGATCGGGTACTGATAGAGAAGCAGGTCACGCATCCATTCGCTTTTAACACAACCATCGTAAAAAGAATGAGGAAGAACCCGGAGTCGCACTGTGAGCTGCTAGACGTGTGACGGTGCTCACGTCCTCGAAGCTGGAACCAGGGACAGGCGGAGAATTGCACGCGACTCCCTGAGGACTCGAACCACTGCAATCCGATACTCTCACGCGGCCCGACGGCGTGTGGCTTCCGAGCCATTTTCACGCACGAGATGAGCAACCACTGAGCTATTCTTCCGTCAAACGTATCTTCGTCGCTTCTGCATATCTATCAACGCTGACGTATTGAGAGGATGTGCTCACTGCTATTCGGTGGAAATCAACCTTAGCAAACGAAGTCATTTTTGTCGAGTTGTGGAATTATTCTTCATCGACCACCTCTTTGCTGTCATAAGTATGGTAAGAAATTCGATAAATAAATCTATGCCGACATCACCCGAAACCTTTTCGATAAGGGTAAAATAAAGTCCACGTTATGCAACCTTTTGCTGCGTAGGGGGATCAGTACAAACTTTATTTAAAACATGGCGAGGCTTTATTTGCGTGCATAAAGTGTAGTCTCCATCCTAAGACTCAATTTTTGAAAGTTAACATATTTTTCACGCTAGATCTTAAAAGCAACAAGCTGGAAGCCATGCTTGCTCCATACACGATCAGGAAGGCAACTGCTAGTAAAGAAATGGGCCAAGGACACGCTGATATCCTTCATAGCTAAGACATGGCTTCATCTGTCGCTTGTTGCGTTGAGGCATGCCGATTTATTATGACTATGACATGTATTGTTCCTCACTTCATCCACACCCCTCTATTAACCGCTCACGTCCCCTCATGTTGCCGTATCACCTCTTCGCGTAAGTCAATTTGAGCGCGTCGGTTTGAGAGAGTTTGAATCCGTTGTACGCTTGAAAGGCGGTACGTGCAGATACTTCGTCCCGAAATTCAATGAAAGCAATGCCGCGTTGACCCGCCAATCGAATCTCGTGGAAGCCGGCGAAACGTCTGAACAGGACAGCCAACATCTGTGTGCAGGGTGGGAAAGAAAGGAAAGGGTGAGAGGGACCCATGCCAGATATGGCATGGGAAGCAAAATACCTCGACCATTTCGCCCACAATCTAATCTCATCGTACTGTCTGTATCTGCTCCCGGCTTCAGATAATCGTCCCAGCTGCACACGTCTTCCCCTCCTTACCTCCTCCGTGCACTCTGTAGGTAGCTCCTGGGCCATCAGCATGCTGCTCACTTCCCCTGCCGCCAGTGCCATTCCCGCGACGTGCTCCTCCGCCTCTGCTTCTTTTCCTCGCTTCCCCTCATCTCTTGATCCGCTGAGCTTTTGGCTTTCCTCCTTCTTCTTTCCGTCTTTCTCCCCTCGCTTGCGCCGTTTGCTCCCTGGCTCGTAGGTGCCTTCCCTGAGGGCCACCGCGTTGCTCTTGCCCTTCGCAAACTGGATGCGCATCGGTTTGCCCAGAAAGGGGAAACCTTGCAAGCTCCTCAACGCAGTCGTGGCACTGCCCACGGAGTCAAACACGACCCAGGCCTGTCCCCGGAGGGACTCGCCACGGCAGGCGACAATGTCGATGACACGCCCGTAGGCGGAGAAGGCGAGGTACAAGAGTTTTTTCAGGGAAACTTTGTTCAACTTTTCGTTCAGGTTTTGCACGTATAACGTCTGGTTCGGTGGAATGTCCCCCATTTTCACGTAATCTTGTCCTCGCGTGGAAAGTCCAGATTTCCCTCTGCCGAGGGGGGAAGGAAGGGAAAGATGAGGCAAAGAAGATCGGGCACAGGGGGTCGGAAAAGGCCAAAGAAGCTTCTGCTCTCGATGAAAGGAGGCGGTGCGACAAATCCGGGGTGTTTCGGCACGTACGCTGTCCTCGCGCCTGTGAGGAGATGAACATATTCTTTGAGGAGCACGTCTGACAATGGCACTCGGCCAGGCCAGATCCCATTGATAGGACCATCTGTGCATGCCTTGCACAATGCTGGAGGGGAGCAACACATACACATTCCTGTACAAACGCGACAAGCAAGGTATGCCACCGCGTCCATGGGGACAAAGAGCAGATAACAGGGTCTCCCATGTTCGCGTCTGCATGACTGCCGCTGCAAAAATGGTAAGCATTACCGACGCATTCCTCACACGGACAATGAACGGCGTTGCCATGTGATATCATCAACATAAACCCAAGAACATGCCATAGCATCTCAGATTGGTGTCTCGAACGGTATTGGTCGAAAGCCTTCATGAAGACTAAGGGCCTCCAACCACAAATATTGTACCGCGAGAAAAATGCAGATTGACTCCGACACGAGCGCCTCTTCAGGTAACAGCGTCTCTGTATAGCGTGCAGACAAATAAGTGCACCCTCTCCAGCGAAACAGTCCCTATAATTCGACGAGAGACAGCAAGGAAAAGGGCTATGCACGATGGAGAGGTTGTCCGTCATGCAGGCCCTTGTTTCCCTCGTCTTCACCGCACTGGCACCACAAAAGAATCGCTTCTCTCTATCCTAGAGTGAGCATGCCCTGCAGTATGCAGCCAGTATGTTGTGAGCTTGGAAGGCGTACATGATATGAATGGCGACCTCTCAACGCTCGATGACAACCGGGCGTTCATATGACTAACCTCCTCCTCACTCCCAAGTCAATGCCGTGCAAAGCCCCCGTCGGCGTCAACGAGCGCACTAAGTGATTAGACGTCTGCCAAACTGGTACGACGACAAACTCTTCGCGTGGCATGCGAAGGCGTGCGGGATGTCGTGGGGACGGTCAACATTATCTCCCTCTCTCCCTTCTTTCCCCATTCCTTCCCCCTCGCCCTCGGCGCTTCTGCTGCCCCGAGAAGCATCATTTCCTGCCCCTTTCTCGGCTATTAAAACGACCGGGTCGACGCCTGCATGGCTGGAAGCACTACTTTATCATCACTTAATTATGTACGATACGCTATACGTGGCTGTAGGTGTGGTTTTTGTGCTCGTTGCGGCGACTTTGTCAGGTTTTCTGGAGGTCATTCAAGTCCCTTCGCATCTCGTGATGCAAGAAAGCGCAACGCTGTAAAAATGCATATGCGCTTGCAATCAGGGCGTAACTGTATTTTCTGCTGTACTGACAACATCCATGGCGTATGAAAAATCATTGCATGCAAACAATTGCTCCGATTTTGCACCGCTGCTTGGCAGCTCGCATTTGCAATAGCGCTCTCCTCTCCAAACAAGTAATACACCCCCTTTCCGGTGTACAAAAAGGGGTTCAATCCTTCCAGAATGACTTTTTCAAAGATGGATTTCGACTCTGTGGGCCAGAGATGGGCACGTAACATCGTGTAGACATAAAATTGAGGCATATTGAATCTAATAAAATCAATCGATGGCTTTCCTTCCTCGCGTTGAATTTCATCCCCACAGGTTAGGCCGTTATCACTTTAGAATTTGGGGCTATGACTACTAGGTATAAGAGTAAGGCGTAGACTAGACAGTGCGCCCGGGGCTTCCTCTACAGCCATGGCATCCTCACCACCGGCCCTCGTGCCTGAAGGCGTGCCCCTCCAATTCATGGATGCGGACGATGAAGCCGACCTTCTGTGTGGTTTGGACGAGGACGTGTTTGGAGCCGGAGAGGTGGGCGGCATGGACCAATTTCTGGCGCAGAACGTTCTGACGGACTTGGAAATGGACAGCATGTGGAGTAAGGTGGTAGGGGGAGAGAACTTGCACCAACAGGCCCTGTCCCCCGCCCAGCCTCCCCACGCGCCAAGCTGCAGCCCTCCCTCCCTCCCGCCCGACCCCATGCTTGCCATAAGCCGGCAGCCTAGCACCTGCACCAGTGTCCAAAGCAGCGGCAGCTGCAGCACAAGCGGTGGGACCCGACCGCGGGGCAGGGGCAGGCAGGGCGGAGGGGGCGAGCGGGGAAGGAAG
>NW_005803337.1:0-13326 GCF_000240725.1 Microchloropsis gaditana
CCCTCCCCCCCCCCTCCATCCGAGGGTCACCTGGCGATTGAGGCTGTCTTCTTTGCCAAATCCCCCACCGCGTCCTCCACGCTCTTCATGTGCCGGCTCACAAACTCGTAGGTCATGAAGGTGATGGCTTGCCCGGGCATGATGCGCATGAGCCTAGGCGTGATCCCTTTCCACAGGGCGAGCACCCCCTCCTCGCTCACTATTACCGGGATAGCTTGGAAGATCCCTCGGTACTTTGGCAGCTGGCCTTCCACAATGCGCTGCTTTTGCAGGCGGGTCTTCACCACATCCAAAGGATTGTTCACCAAGGGCCCCAGACCGCCACTCAACCCGCCAAAGAGCATGGACTCCCAGGGCAAGAGCTCCTTCCTCTGCTGTCGCTCGAGCCAGGCGGTCTTGACGGCCTGGTAGGTGGTGAAATTCACCGCTTGGTTGATGCCCTGCCGCATGACTGTGGGTACAACGCCCTTGTAAAGCGCGCCAATCCCCTCCTCCCGCGCCACCACCACGGCCGTTTGCAACACGTTCCGATACTTGCGATTTGCTAACTGGACAGGGTCGGCCATAGAGTGGAACTGCGCCTGGAGGCGGATCTTGCAGACTTCTGCCGGAGTGACCACCAGGACGGCCTCGGTGACCCCCGAGCCCAACCCCGCGAGGAAAGTCCCCACTGGGGACACCTTACCGTCAGCGCCGGCCAGGTAGCTTTTGTATGCTTCAAAGGAGGAGAAACGCACGGCCATTTTGGGAACGATGCCCATGTAGACCGCTGTCAGCCCTTTGTAAAGTGCGGGAAAGGATTCCTTTTGGACGATGCGGAACGCCGTCATAAATAAACCGTGGGTGGAGCCACCCGCTTGACGCAGCTGCATACGGGTTTTAATCGTGTCCAGCGGATGGCATATGGAAGATTCGACAAAGCCGGCCGCTCCACCTGCGATAAGATGGTGCACAAAAGTCTTCTTCTTCGGAGTGGAGACCGCCTTCTGGGTGGCGGGGGTGTCAGGGGCCTTCAAGTCTAAGGTCGCAGTGGCAGTCGAGGGCGCCATAGTGTTGATTCAAATAATGTACCGGGCTGGTCAAAGGTCCTACCCACGTATACGTTGGTGTGATTGTCTATTTTACTGTAAATGTATTGTGCATGGTCGATTATGAAACATCAAATATGCGGGAGGCGCCGTCTTCCCTCCTGTGGCAGCACCAAACGCTCAGCCAAAGCGCGTGCCGCGCACGGCAATGCGAACACACTCTACCCCACTCAATGTTTCATCTTCAAATTACACCGTATCACGTACAAACACGCCTCGTGCATATCGTCAAGATGGTTGAAGGAAAACTCAAGTAGGACAGCTGGGACTATCTCATCACCAGTCGGTCGGCGCGGGCCAAAAATTTAACGCCGGCGCATTTACAACTTGCATTCATGACTTTTTCCCCATTCAAGCTTGTGAATCGCATGTTTCCACATTCCATGCCATGGAGCACGTGTGGCCCGCCTGAATAAAGTTCTTCTGCGCCTTGATTTTCTCTGGGTGGAGCGGACAAGGGGTGGCGAGAGGGTGGTGGCTGTTCTCATCGGAGTGCCACCTGCTTCAAGTTGACTCGCCCCCGCGCCATGCCCCATTCAAGCACACCAGGGGCCCTTCAAAGGCTGACGTGTGTTGTCCTTATATCAGGACGTCTATGTATTGGAAGAGGACGTGTTGTGACTGTCTAGGGCTTCATTTCCGGACCCTCATTCTCGACCTCTTCCCTTGCTCTGCTGGCGCCCTTCATTCCGACCCTTACAGACTTTCGGTGCGCAAGCCGATCAAGATCACAATCACCACAAGGACAATGGAGGAAACACGCCTATATCATGAAGATGTTGCTGCGACAGAGCATTTTTTCCGCAACCCGCGCTTTGCCCAAACTGTTCGGCCCTATTCGGCGCAGGTATGTCCAGCATGGTGTTGAAGGAGGAAGGGGGGGATTGGTCGGGGAGAGTTTGGCATCGGTCGCGAATGGCATCGTCCCCGTAAAAATCTTTTGTCTAGTCTGTGTATCTTCCCAAGAGGTGGAGCATGTGTGCGCGTTGTGTTCACCCTTCGCCCAGTTGTTGCCAAATTGTGAAGGAGCCTCCTCCTCCGACCATGGAGGGCCTTCTGTGGCAATCTTACTGTCGCTTTTCTTGAGGGTCCGATCACTCAGATTGGACTTTCCATGCAACATAGCTTTCTGGTTGTACCTGCTTGTCCTGTCTCGCCATTCTAATCCTCCGTATTCGGGTCTCACCCCGCTCTCCGCCCCTTGTAGGACGTCGTCGCACTCCGGTCCAGCCTCCTGGTCGAACCTGCCTCCAATCGACAGGCCCAGAAGCTCTGGTCCCTCCTGACCGGGCTGGCCGGTCAAGGAAAGTGCTCGTACACCTTCGGCGCCCTCGACCCCGTTCAGGTGGTGCAGATGGCCCCCCACGTCTCCACCATTTACGTGAGTGGCTGGCAGTGCTCCTCCACGGCCTCCACTAGCAACGAGCCCGGCCCAGACTTTGCAGATTACCCCATGGACACGGTGAGTTGCGGGAGGGAAGGGGGAAAGAGGGAGCGGGCAGGTTCAGAGGCTGGCAACCGGGTGCCCGTCCCCAGTAGGAGATCGCCTCCCCCCGTGTCATGCGTCGCGGGCATTCACTCTCACATCGTCCTCCTTTGGTCGTTGCTCAGGTCCCCAACAAGGTGCACCAACTCTTCTCCGCCCAACTCTTCCACGACCGCCGCCAGCAAGAGGCGCGAGCCCGCATGACGGACGCGAGCAAGGTGGCGGAACCCCCTGTCGACTACCTCCGGCCCATCATCGCCGACGGCGACACGGGCCACGGCGGTCTGACCGCGGTGATGAAGCTGACCAAGATGTTCATTGAGCGAGGGGCGGCGGGGATTCACTTCGAGGATCAGAAACCAGGCACTAAGAAGTGCGGGCACATGGGCGGGAAGGTGTTGGTGTCCGTCCAAGAGCACATTGACCGGTTGACAGCCGCACGGCTGCAGGCGGACGTGATGGGGGCGCAAACCATCATTGTGGCGCGTACTGACGGGGAGGCGGCCAGTCTTTTGGACACCAACATCGACGCGCGCGACCATCCTTTCATCTTGGGGGCCACGGTCCCTGGCACCCGCGCCCTGAATGAGGTGGTGGCCGAGGCGAGGGCCCAGGGGGTGACGGGCGCGGAGTTGGACCGCATTACGGACCAATGGACGGCGGCCGCCAATTTGCGTCGCTTTCCGGAAGCTGTCTGCGACGCCTTGTCCACGCTACCCAATCCGGCCCCGAAGCTCGCCGTCTGGAAGGCTCAGGCCTACAACCTCTCCCTGCCGCAGGCGCGTGCGCTCGCGAAGGAACTGATGGGCCGGGAGGTGTACTTCGACTGGGAGGCGCCGCGTTCCCGCGAGGGGTATTACCGCATCAAGGGTGGGGTGGACTACTGTGTAGCCCGGGCGGTGGCGTACGCGCCGCACGCGGATTTGATTTGGATGGAGACGGCGAAACCGGATCTTTCCGAAGCTAGGGAGTTCGCTCAAGGGGTGCGGGCGGCCGTGCCTGGTAAGATGCTCGCCTACAACCTCTCTCCTTCCTTTAACTGGGACGTGGCCGGCTTGTCCCCGCAGGAGATGGAGCATTTCAACTCGTCCCTGGCGGCCATGGGCTTCGTCTGGCAGTTCATTACCTTGGCGGGCTTCCACGCGAACGGGCTCATGACCACCATGTTTGCGCGCGAGTACGGAAAGCGGGGGGTGGTGGCCTACGTGGAGATGATCCAGCGGAAGGAGCGGGAGCAGGAGGTGGACATGCTCACCCACCAGAAGTGGTCAGGAGCCGCGTTACTCGACAAGCAGATGCAGACGGTGACGGGCGGCATGTCCTCCACGTCCTCCATGGGCAAGGGCGTGACAGAGGCCCAGTTTGGCGCCAAGGGACCGGGAGCGGCCGGTGTCTCATCGGGAGCAGGAGCGGCGCGTGCGGGGGCGATTTCTCGGTTGTAACACCCGTATCCATCGTGAGGGACTGTGGGGAGGAAGCGAAACGGGCCCGCCTGCCTTTTCCTGACAGGATCGATGGTTGTGGAGGGCTCAGTGACAGGTAGAAGGACTACCAATTTTTGAGACACAAAGGACATAAGTGACGAAATTATCCAAGAGGAAGGGCGGTCAGTAATAGGCGTTACTAAACGTTTCCCTCTGTAGAGGGCCTCAGTCCCTGTGATATAGGAGGTTCAAAGAAGGCAGAGGCGAATATACGACATGTGTATCCTTCATTTTGGTAAGTCGACCGAGAGAGCAAGTCAGCGATGTGCGAACAGCGACAGGATGACCGAAACAATTTTGAAGCAACCATTGTGACGGGCGGGAAAGGGTTTAGGAATATACTTGTGAGGAGATATAATGAGAAGTGATGCCCGACGATAGACGAATACGGTCCCATTACAGACGTAGGGTTTTGATGTGCGTATGAGAGGGAATCCAAGCCTTGAGAGGCACATTGAATCGGTCTCTATGCATTTCGGACCCTTGAATTTTGACACCAAAGGCGGTGTGGCCCAATGATCACCAGCCCGGGCCGCCGACGGGAAGAGAGACACGACACGGATAGTAAGGAAAACAAAGGGATATGGGACACGAAAAAGGAGATTCCGTAAAGAACCAATTTATCATTCACTTCAAACTTTATTGGGATGTACAGCGGCGAGTTGTCTGTCATGGTAATTTATTGGGGGGCCTGTGAGGTGAAGTCAAACGTAAGGCGACAAAGCTGCCTCCATCTCCTCAACTTTAAGCGCGGCCTGTTCCCTCTCGTATGCGAACTTTTCACGATGATACATGACTGGACATGTTTCGTTAAAACACAGCACTTTCCAATGTCGACTTCCTCGCTGACATCGACTACAATGACTGTATGCCTTTTGATGTTCGGTCTCGCAGAAGCGCAAGGCCTCTTGACAAGGAAGAATGCATTTGAGCGGAGCGTCCTTGCAGGATGCACACAACCTTGTTCCTGGCCTTTCGAGCCCTCCCTGACTCCTATCGTGGCGCTTGGTATTCTTTTCACGCGATTTAGGCAATTTCGTACGGCAATTAAGGCATCGCAACCCCGTGTCAATTGCGAAAAAGTGGCTGATGGATGAGACACCCGAAACTTTGCCCGCTGGAGCGGCACGATATGAAGGTTTGAATAGTTCTTCTGCCTCTGCCATAGGCATGACGAGCTGTAGCATCCGCACCATGGGCATACGAATTTGTTTCAAATACTCCATAAGGTCCAAAGTCATATTGTTAGTCAGAGCCAGCGGAGGGGACTCGGCTTTTCTGTACAGAGGCGCACTCGCCTCGCGCTGTACAAATACGTAGGCCACCCGCTCCCCAACACGAAATTGTCGTCGAGGGTCCTGCAACTCAAGCTTCGCAACAAGATGCACATGCGGTAATTTTGCATCATACTCACCCAAACGCCAGAGGCCCTTCGTCCAAGTAAGGCTGTACAAGTCAATTTTATTAGTCATCAACGCTGCAACTCGCTGTCGAATGGTTTCTTTCACAGCTTCGAGATCGACCCGGCCACTGGAAGCCCCAGAGGTTAAGATTATTGCTAACGTATCTTCCATCATGTTGACAAGAAAGGGCATGCTATTTCGCGCGACGGCCTCCTGTCAAGATAAATTTATTTACAGCATAAGCATTTCATACGAAAAAGTCCAGCGGAAAGCGTTGCATACTGGCCATCAGACGTTTTTTGACCACTAACATCGACTTACCATTCCCTTGATGTGCAGTGATCGTCGATTAAATCTTGGGGATTCGCCTGGACCTCCATTGACATACTCATAGCCCGCATAGCGCCGAATGTGCTGTAATAGAAGCGGAGCTAACACTTTTTCGTGCTTAAGTTGGACACGAGATGGCAATTTTTTGTTCAGAGCAGGTGTTAACAACTCCTTGGAGTGGGTTTCCGCTGCCTCTGAGAACCAGGCAGGATATTCGACGAAGACAGAGTCCGTGTCACCGTAAACTACCTTCAGCTCTGGGTGGTCTTTGCCGACTAATGAGATGACGTGTGACATGTATTCTCGGCCCAGAGCCAACACCGAATCACCGATCTCGCGTGAGAAAAGGC
Organism: Microchloropsis gaditana; assembly: GCF_000240725.1. NCBI lineage: Eukaryota > Eustigmatophyceae > Eustigmatales > Monodopsidaceae > Microchloropsis > Microchloropsis gaditana. The sequence continues at coordinate 6,142 of NW_005803337.1, forward strand.
TATTGACTGTCGCCCCTGTGAAGCCATACACAGCGTTTGCAGCAAGTTTGAATGCCTTTTGCCGAGCGTCCAATACGCGCCTTTGTCCTTCACTTACGTATGGCTCTTTCAACATCTTTTGAGCCTGACTTCGCGCTTCCAGAAGGTCAGCCAAAAGGCTTGGTATAACACCCCGTCGTACCTCTGATTTCACAAAGCATGCACCGATCGGAGTGGAGAAGATACCATCCTTTGAAAGACAAGTACGTGTCTCGGAAGGATTTCTAATAAGAGTACTGTAGCATAAATTGTGGTGGATCATGATTGACGGGTAGAGGCTTCGAAAGTCCAGGACAGCAACGGGATTCGTATGCAGACCCACGGTGCCAATGCCTTCGGGATTGGACGGAGAAGGTTGGGAAGGGTCGAGCAATAAAGCGCTTTTGACGAGTGCTGCTTTGTCTAAGAGCCCTTCGGTACTCGTCGGGACCACGACTCCTTGACGCGAGGCGTGGATTTGCAGCATGCTGGTAACACGCGCCATTTGCCCTCGTATATATACATGAGCCAATGACATGCCCGTAACACGGGCAATTTCAACGAGTTCCGCCACCGCGTTCTTCTTAGCTATCACGTCTAAGGCAAGTACCGCGGGGCTTAGTCCAGCCTCCATTGCACGGGCCCAACCTGTGCTATCTTCCTCTGTCAGCAGTGCCTCTACGCTTCCCGTATCCAGCACTTCAAATGTCCGGCCCAATACATGCATAGAGATATCTCCTAGGGTATAAAGACGCAAGGCTTCGCTCATCTGGATCACGCGCATTAAGTCGAGGACCACGCGGCCTGGACAATGCACTTCGGTGCCCTCTTGGTTAGTAGTCGCGCTCATACGTGGCTTGTCTTTCACCCATTTGGCCCCATAGCTCTGTTGACTTTTCACCGAAATCATTTCTCCTCGCCTTCGGGAAAAGGTGCCAAAAGTTCGCATTTTGAGCGCCTCCGCCCTCCCCAAAAGAACTCGTAAACTCTCCCCGACCTCGAATCCCGTCACTAGACTCGGATCTTCTTGGATCATAAAGTCGTCAAATGCCTGCAACAAGGCCGCCTCATCCTTGTAGAGGCGAGTTACCCAGCTTCCACCTACTCGTAGACCCCCAACCTTCCGAGTGGTTTTTCCAGTCGAGCCACCGGCCTTGTCGGCGAGCTTTTCAAGCCCTGTCAAGTTGAGCATGAGCACCTTGGTGCGGGAGTGCGGTAAGTGTCCGCCGTTTTCGTACGTGGTCACCATACTAATCATGCGGATCGGATCTGGACACTCTTGTCCCCTGTCTCTCCACTGCGAGTCAGGAACGGGCGCACGGTGGCGCTCCACGGACAAAGACACGATCTTCAAAGGCGGTAGTGCACTCCACCGCTGCGATTCCGCGAAAGAATGAATTTGAATTGTTCGGCCAAAATATGTCACTTCCCTCTTCTTCTGATCCCAGGTACATGCGAGCTCTATGTCACATGCGGATTTCCGGCTACCCCGCATTTTATGGTCCCCATGACTATTCGCCGCACCTTCAATCACAGGTACCTCAAGCCAATCGCCACCTCGTATGCCACTGTCCATAGAAAATCGAGTAGAGACGTCTACTTGCGTGTCATAAAGTATAACATTTGATTTCCCAAGCACTGCTTGAAATGCCGCCACTATCCTGTTCGTGGCGCTACGCTGCGTTGTCGGGTACACGCGCAGCATGAGAGCGTCAGGTTCATTCCGGTATAATACCAAACTCCGTCGCGTTACGGCCTCGCTTGTAAAATCCACATGCCCCCGGATTCGTGCCTGAATGTCATGCTCAACGTCTGGAGATAAACCGTGGGAAGTGACGACACCAGCGGGAAGTTCCACAAAAAAGCTGTATCGAAAGCCCGCCAGGGAGAGAAGCACACTTTTTCGGTCGTTTGTGCAGCCATAAATATATATCTCGCCACCTCGGCCAACTTCTTCAATGTCAAGTACAAAGATTGTCGTGATGCATGCGTCTAGTACGTGACTTCTTGTACTCGTCGTGGTGCGAGCTCTTTTCTTGGTGGTGCTCGGTGTGCATGGAGGAGGATCGTCCCTCAAATCAGCCATCAGATCACGGCCTGGAAAATTAGTCCATAAGAATTTGAAATAAGCATATGTGTGCAATATGTATTCTTGTACTCATCGGTAAACACGACTTCAAGGAAGAGTGCTGAGCACGCGTGTGGAGCAAATTCAACGGCAGGCAACGGCTCGCCGTTGAACCTCCCCACAGATGACTAATAATTTACAATACTTTGTAGTAATGCATGTTGCTGAAAATAAATAAACTACGTTTCCTCCTCCTAATTAAAAGCTGTGAAAACAAACACAACTCAGATGCGCAATCCTTTCTTCATTTATCTGCTATGTGCATTGGCTCTTCCCATTAGCTCTTCAATGATACATTTGTGTCCACATACATCGTATACAGCCTATTTAATCCATTTTTCCGGCTTTCCGACACGTTTTGGGCGCTTCATTCCCATCTCGTGAAAAAGCACTCCATCTCTTGAGCCCTCGCTTCATGCGGTACATTACGTTTCTTGCTGACTCTTTTCCTGCATTGTAGGTCCGCTTCAGATCCTCAACCGAAGCCAAATTGGTCACCACCATCACGCTCAAAAATCGCCAGAAGGTTCCCCGCCAAGCTGGAATTGTGTTCCAGCTCGAGTAAAATGTGTAGGGTATAACGGTGACGGCAATCAGCGCCAGCACCATAGCTCGATTCAGCCCATCTCGCCCGTCCTGCCACCATGCGTCTAAACTATCCCGCCAGCGGGGGAAATAGGATAAGAGCTTGTCGTGCACAATTTGCCAAAAAAGAGAGATGCCCAGCCCAGCGAGGAAGTAGACGCTGGAGAGAAGAAGAACAGTGAAAGTGGGGAAGTAGGAGAGGCAGACTGTGAAAAGTGCGACGTAGGAATGGTAGGCAAGATAGAGGAGCAGAAATTTCTGTAAATGCAGAAGCAGCTGACGGACAGTGACGAGGGCCTTGGAGTCAGCGTACAAAGACGTGGACGACGCAGACCGATAGTCCAGGAAGAGCACCAGGCCTATGAAAAGCAGGGTAACTTTGTAACACCACTTGCTCTGCGATGCCATAGCAATGCTTAGAGCTGCAACACTATAAGCCTCTACCTTCCATCGCACATACGGCTGCCAACGACGTCGCCTGAGGAAGCTTTGCGAGAGGAGCTCCCACAGGCAGCTCCTTGCTTTTCTGCACCAAGCGTTCTCGAGCAGAAGAAGAAGGACAACAGGAATAATTGCGTACATCCACCAAGACTGCCGCCACAAGAGAAGGCATCCAACCATGGCTGCTTGATTTCTCAGGTTCTCCTCCTCCATGGACATGAGCAAGTTTCTTTCGAGCGAGGCAAAGAAGCCCACAAATTCCAGGGATGGGGCTGAGGGAAACCGGAAAACACCATCCTGGACCTCCATTGCGTGCAAGAACTGCTGCGCCACGGCCTTTCCTGTCTCCTCGCGGGGCTCTCCCTCCACGGGAAATTGTGTCGTGATCTCGACGTCCCGCAAGCACTCGTACACATCCTCCCTCGTTATGCCGCTGAGCAATTGCCCTTTCCTTTCCGTGTCAAGACTGCGCCAGTGTTGCAGAGCAGCTTCTGTGTAGCTTCTTCCAATCGAGTGTTCACCGTCCTCAAAAAGCCCCGCGATGCATTCGTGCAAGTGAATGGCGGGTGCGGGGGCCTGTCCAATGGAGCTCCGCCTGCCTTGTGGACAAGATTTCCCATCCTTGGCACCAGCACGATCCTTACCTCCAGAAATGCCATCTGCAGCGCTGTCAGGTAATATTGTAACCCCTCTCTTGCTGCTGCCGGACATATCGGCATAGGTTTTCACGTCGCTATCGCTCCCGCCACCGTGTGGGTAATCACTTGGGTCTTGAAAGGTCTTTGCTCGGTCTGACGATGGAGCAGAAGCACAAGTACTGAAAGGTGTGGATGCATCTGAAGTAAAGATAGGAGACTGTGACCGGTGGCGCTTATGTTTGCCCTTTTGATGCTTGTTCGTTGTCATTGAGGTGTCAAACAGAGTGCGGACTAGAAGGCAGCCAGTCAGGCGAGCAATTGAAGAAAAGTTTCCATAAGCCAAAAAGCCCGGAGCAGCCCCACGCTTCCCCCCAAAACACCTGTGGAAGTGCTGTGTAGACGAACCTGCTGTCATTCACCGAGACAGAAGCGCGAACTGCGGTTCTTAGTACTTGATATCATCCTTCGAGGAATGCTCGCTGAAGCCGTAGGACGACCTCGCACCTGCCTTGCAGGCCGCCTTCTACATGTCCTGAAAGCCCTCGTTTTTAACGCATATGATCCATACCCACAAGACTGAGTTACTAAATGAGTACATGCTTTATTCCACTGTACCAGGGCACAATTTTGTCGCCGCTCCTGTTGTCATGGCGTCAACAGGGACTACAAGTGGGCCACCATCGCGAGGCCCTCTGCCAGCCTACCTCCAACCACAACAGCATCAAGAACAACAGCAGCAAAGCACAAGTACAGCAAATCCTGAAATCTTTGTGCGACGATTGTACAAGCCGCGCCTCTGTGACCAAGTCAACACCACGGCCGGGACTCAGCTTGCGTCGCTCAGCCGCCGCATGAGCGCGGGTAACAGAGGGAGCGGCGCGGGAGAGGGAGTCAAATCGTCGACATGTACGGTATTGGCAGCTGAGCTGGTCCAATCCGACTATTTGCTTCAGCCCTCACTGACCCTGCCTGAAGAATTTGGTAAAATCTACCTGGGCGAGACGTTCTGTGCTTACGTGTCTATAGTCAACACCTTGCCATTCTCCATCCTCCTCTTCGAGGCTCACGCCTCTCTGAAAGCTTCGCGAGGCAACGAAGTGCAGTTGCAGAACACGGTAGCAACCCGGCAGGCTGATCTTGTCGGGGATGCGCCTCCTCCTGTACCTGACCAGTGGGGAGGGTTAGGGGTGCGTCGGGATCGGCCGCTAGAGCTGCGACCGGGCGAGAACTTGGACGTTGTGGTAGAGCATGTGCTGCAAGAGCTAGACTGGCATTACCTGGCCATCAATCTGGAACTTGCCCCGACGTCGAATACGGGGACGAGAACTGGCGGGGAGGCCCCCAGGGTGATGATGAAGCGTTTCAAATTCAAGGTGTCCAACCCTGTCGCCCTGACAACCACACAGAGAGTCTTGCCCTCGGGCCAGGTGCTCGTGCAGGCACAGATCAAAAACATCACGGAGCGACACACCAATCTCTTCCTGGAGGACGTGACGTTCCTGGCGGCCGACAGGCTGCATTCGGAGGCGGTGGGGTTGGCGCCGAATGGGCGGTCGGCGTTGGGGGCGATGGAGCAATGGGGCGACCGAAGCCCGGAGGCAACACTTCCGTCCGAGGAAAGGGAAAGCGATCCACTCGACTGTGTGGCAGCCTTTGACCGACACGTGTACCTGCAGCCGGAAGATGTGGCGCAGTTCCTCTACCGCCTGTCTTACCGGGCCGAAGACACCAGGGGCCCGCCCGATCAGGACGGGATGCAAGCGTCATCTCCCGTCGCTCGCACCACCTTGTCTACAGGGACACCCCTGGGGCAGCTGCGGGTGTCTTGGCGCACTACCTTGGGCGAAAGTGGCACCTTGTTGAGCCCCCTGGTTGAGTGCTCAAGTGCCGTCGCCTCCACCGCCCCGCCGGTCGAGCTACGGCTGTCGCGGCCTTTGCGCGCACTTCGGAGAGAAGGTGATTCTGAGACATCATCTGTTGATGTCAAGCCTGCAAAGGATGACCAGGAGGGGGCGGCAGTGCTGGTGCAAGGCCAGGTTTACGCGGCCCACTGTACATTATACAACAACACCGATAAGGACATATGGCTCCAGGTGCAATTCCATCTCGACGCCATGCAAGGCGTCTATATCACGGGGAAATCATTCCAGAATGCTGGTCAGGTCCGTTCTCATGGGACTCAGAACCTGCTCTTCCATTTTCTCCCCCTGATGGCCGGTCTTCATGACGTCAAGGGGATCACCATTCTGGACATGGTCACGGCCCAGGAATATCATCAAGATCGTCTCTGCCAGGTAATGGTGTTGCGACGCTCTGAGTCCGTAGGACAGGGGTTGGGAAGCGGTAAAGTAACATCACTGCCAGCCCTTCCCCCGGAAGAGCCGTGCAAAAGTCATTAAACGGGTACGGTCCTATGGCAACGAGTTCAAAGCTAGAAAAGGCAGTTACTTTACTTTCATATTCATTTCTTCCACAATCGTTCCGAGTGGGTACTTGTCACGATGTACCGGATGCGTGATCCACCACGGAACTTCTGCGATTTCACAAAAGCGTGCCTTTTCATCTTTATGCCCCCCAACAAGCACTCGCGACATGACGCAGGGTCGCAGGAGACCCATGTCGGCAGATTACGGAATTGTACAGAATAGTGGCTGACGTTTGGGCGGTCTGTCACCTCGTCGGGAAAGCTTCGACGCAGTGCGTCAGCGAATCTGTAAACATCAATGCGTGGGTCAGATCATCGTTCCGACGGTGCGACCAGATATGCGATCTTTATCATCACTTCCTCGCCCTGCCTTTGCTCGGCGAAAAGGTCTAATGTCCAATGCCAGTCTTGCATTGGACATCAAGTGCCTCAAGTTCGTCATCATGACGCATTCGGTAATGCGCATGCTCGATGACGTGGGCCCCGATCTGGTGCAGCATGAGAAGTGATGGCATGAGCTGGAGCTTGGTTCCCTCCATCGTCTTGTAGGAGCTTGGCTTCCCTTCGTCGATCCGGTATTGCGGTTTTTCATGACCAGCACCAGTTGATGGGGCGGCTATGGTGCCGCCGCTACCTGTTCCGGAAGCTCCACTTCCCTTTCTGTCCAAGAAGAATGCCACCTATGTGTGGCGAGCTTTGAGTCCAAGAAGGAGAGACAGAGCGAAAAGCGTGCGGAGCGCATGGGCTTGATGGCCTTTTTAATTTATTTGAGATATTTTCACTCATTTGAAGCCTTTAGACAGCTTTCCTGCCAAATTAGACACATTTAAATAGTTGTAAAATCCTGATCCGAAAAAGAATCGAAACCCACCCACCCACAACTTGCCCATTCCTTGGGCCCGTAAGCCTTCGGATCTTATCGAGCCGGCCCACAGACGTCATGCATCAGG
>NW_005803337.1:13336-18123 GCF_000240725.1 Microchloropsis gaditana
ACACATGAACGAAATGCCTACATATACATAGCAGAAATTGACTATGCTGCTGTGCCGCGCCCTGGCCTCATTTAAATTGCCTGGTCTCTGCCAAGGGCGCTTTCTGAAAGCGACGACTTCGAGCAAGGCGAAAGACGTCAGTCCCGAACCCTCATCGAATGCACGTGATGAGCGAGGCGACACCACAGCAGAGCAGGTCGTGGATCCCAACCAGAATCATCTAGATTACCTGCCAGAGGGCAAGGGGCAGGACCCAGCGGACCAGGGGCTGTGGCTTAAACCAGGGGACACGGGGTACGTGCCCAGACAGGAACGTCCTCCGCTCGTCGAAGACAAAATAACCGGCGAAAAGGTACCCATGAATTTGCCGTCGGGCACTTTCGGAATAAGAATTTGTGATTAAATTTGTGATGATGACACACCTTGTCATGTCAGCCCATTTTGATGAGGATGCCACGAACGTTTCTTATTTTCCTCCTCCTGTATCCTGACATCTTCATCAAGCTACTGGACACAGACGTCCTCGTTGACCGGCGATCAGGTTGAAGCGAATTTCGCTCAGCGAAAGCTGCTTGAAATCAAGACAGAGACAATTGAGGGTCATCAAGGGACTAGTCTGGTCATACAAAATGAGCAAGAAATACAAATATTATTCAAGGACATCGAATGAGTAGCGTTACGGACCCTCTCACACGTTTTGCCGTTTTGGGTAAAAAATATCGTTCATTTGCCTTCTAGTTAAGTCACTTTTTCGTTGTGGCTTACTCTGTTGCTGTCAGAAGGGAGATCGCATCCAAGTTCCGCTCATCATAGAGCTCGTGCGCCTTGGGCGGCAATGAAAGAATCCATCCACGCGCCTTCATAAGGTCGACCAGTTCGCACGTAGTGGAGGCTTTGCCAAGCGTAGTGACAGAGCCAACGATCAAAAGCTTTTTCCTGGCCCGCGAGACCGCCACATTAATCCGCCGTCGATCCTGCAGGAGGTGGCCTACGACTCCTTCCGCGTTGGAGCGGACCATGGAAATAATGATGCAGTCCCGATCCATCCCTTGGAGCTTGTCCACCGTATTGATTTCCAGATTTTTGACGTGCTGGAGTCGCCTCCGCAAAAGCTTAAGCTGAGAACGCAAGGGGCTGATGACGGCGACGTTCTCCGCCGGCACCCCACCTAAGACCAAGGCAGTGACTAGTTGGGCGACTAACCGGGCCTCTGTGGGGTTTGTCAGGTTCGATGGACACATCTGGTCGTGCTTCCATCTCGGCTGCCCCTCGCTCTGTATTCTTTCCCCGAGCCGTCTCGTGGGATCGTCCACACAGCCTTCATTTCCCCGCAACTTCACGATGTCGATCAGCGCGTCCTCTTGCTTCACCATTGCCTTGACCAACCCATCTTCGAGTGGATTCAGGCTAATACCATCCGTGTCCAGAAATAAAACCGACCGATGCGGGGCGAAGGACTCTTCCAACCATCCAGTCTTGCCGATCTGGACCTCGCAAGCGCCATCCGCCCGCAGAATACGTAGACGATCAAAGCGAGGCAACTCAAGTTTGGCATTCGCTACGCTGTCATCGCCACACTGAAGCTGATTGGCGTAGGCCAAGGAGTTACAGACAGACATGATATTACCGTTCATGCGATACTGGAATGTCAGACACTGGACCGCCTGAGGATGGGCTTGAGAGAGGCGGGAGAACAAACTCTCGCCCATGCCGTCCTCGGCTGCCAGAGGACTAACAACCAGGGGTGGCAACTGGTTGTGATCGCCGACCAGCACGAAGGAGGTGGCGAGGCGCAAGGGCCCAAGGCAAACAGGCTCGAGGATCTGCCCTGCTTCGTCCACGATGCAGACGTCGAAGCGCCGCGAGGCAAGGGCGGCATGCCGGACCCCTAGGCATGTCGTCGCCACCACCTGCGCCGTACCCAACTTGGCGTCGAGCGCGGCCATAGAAGCAAGCCCGTCGTTTGCCTCCAGTAATGAGTCGTGCAACGCGGACTGGACCTGTGCGGCCCGACCCAGTCGTATGAAGGGTACTTGACGTTCGCGCAAATTATGGAGCACCGTGTCGACGCCAGTGTGCGTGTAGGACGTGATGAGCACACTTTTACCGGTCAGCACCAGAGCGCGGATGACGAAGGCAATCGTCCAGGTCTTGCCAGTCCCCGGCATCCCCAAGAGCAAAGCCATGTCTTGTGCTGTCAAGACTTTCTCAACGGCCCGTTGCTGGTCCGGATTAAGCCGTGAGAACTCCTCTCGAAGCTGTTTCTCCCCACATCCTCTCACCTCCCTACTCCCTTGCTGTCGCAGTAAAGTGACCGCATCAAAGGGGACGGGGCAGGGCTTTTGGGAGAAGGATGGAGGCTGCAGATGGACGATGAGGCGACGCCGTTTTTCGTCTCCTGCTGTCGGGACTAAGCGTAGTCCTCCTTTTGGTCGAGGCTCCTTGTGTGCATGTACATCGGTGCCCTTTTTGGCATTTTCTACCGGTCCAGTAAAGAGACTCATGATGTTTGAGCGCATGGTTGTAAAATTCATTAAAGTGTTGTCTTTGTCTATCCTGAACACCACAACGTCCTTGGATGCCGGCAGCTGCGGCAGTCCCACATCTCTGAAATCGTCCTGGTAGGCTACAACCAAGCCTCTGGAAACGTGATGGGCGGCCTGTCTATTGCCCGCTTGAGACGTGGATGTGGAAGCGAACGAAAAGTCCGGGTATCCCGGGACGGCAATTGCCTTAGAGCAAACGACCTCCACCGCCATCTCGCTTATAGCGCTGACATTACCGCTTGTCAAGTTTACGTGCTGAAAAGGCAGCAACTCCGTTTGTCCCGCGCTGTCACCAGCCACGACCAGGCTCTCGGTACTCACAAGCACGCGATCGCCTACCGCGATTGCCATTTCGTGCAAGGAGCGTGGGACACGGGGGTCCTCACCACCCTTCATCTTGGCACCACCGGCTGCTGGGTCGGATCGACCTGCATCTTCCCAATTTCGGCGGGCGAATCGATACAGATAGGCGGGGCCATCCATTTCCTTAAGAGCCTTTGCCTTGTTGCACACCATATCGCTGAAACATCGACTCGTCCGTTCCTCTTGGGCCGCCCCCCGACGGTGCCACAATTCTCGTCCGGCCCGAACAGAGGCGTTGGCTTCCAGGCCAATGAGCCGATCCCACTTGCGGAGGTATACTCGATCATCTTCCTGGAGGTGACCGGTCAAATCATCGAAAAGCTGTCCGATGGCACTGCTCTGCGCTGTACCATCTTCGAAGGCTTGGTGGTAGACCATGCATTCCGCTACCTGGAAACACTTGGAGCACTCCCCTGGATGGGCCAAGACCGGAGGTAAGGGCCGTTCAGGATTTTGCCCGGCTTGCATGCACGCTTGGGCGACGCGGTTTCGCACTATCAGCAATTGGCGGATTTCGGACTCTCGCCCAGCCACGGTGCGTGTTTCTACGCCGGTTGTTCTCAAGTAGGCAAGCAAACCCGAGTCCCCTGCTCTGGCTCGCGCGTTTTGTCGTGCTGAGGCCATTCTGCTGCGGCCGGCATGGCCGTACCGATCCTGGAGCAGGAGACCATAGAGCATGACCTGGCCCCGGTGCTCGGTTTCATTTATGGCGGAACCGCTCTTCAGTTCCAAGGGCAACAGGTGTTCGTGTTCTCCGTCATTACGCCGATGCTCTTCCAGCAATTGCTGTTGCCGGACGGATCCTAGAGGCACTGCGCCGAGCGTGGCGTCAATGTTCCCTTTGAGCCCGTAAGTGGACGACCAGATGCTCTCCTCCACATGCTGGACGCGTTGCACTTGCACCTCTGGGATGCCAGTTCCCCCAGCGTGCTGCCGATCTTGAGGCGAAGAAAGATAAAGCAGACGAGCCCATTCCACCAGAGGGCGAATCAAATCAAGAAGCTCCTGTCTGGCCTCCGCTTCCGGCACCCGTAGGCCGTAGAGCTGGACACGAAAACGCTGTATGACGTGATCCGCGACCCGCTCAATCTCCTCGACGATGGAACCGTCGGCGAGGCGGGGCAGCAACCTGTCACGCTCGTTGAGCAGCAGGAGGGTGGTTTGAATCAGGCTGTGCTTGAGGTTGCCCATCATGGTCACGGGACTGGACCCGGAGGACGAGGACATGGAAAATTGCAGGACCGCCCGCCGGTCGCATCGCAAGCCGGCGATGACGGAGGAGGGGGAGACCAAGAAGTCAGGGTGTAGGACCAGATGGTTCCGTGTGCGATCTACCACGGTCAAAAGCCCGTCCTTTCTTCGTCCACGCTGGTCACAGTCCGTCTCACGCGGGTCTGTGCTTATAATATGGACCAAGTTTCCTCGTTGTGGAGGGCATTCCAGGCTCCAGGGAGGCCCAACGAGGAGATTTACGCGCTGGCCCGAGGCCAAATGCAAAGCGTCCACGACTAGGCTGTCATCTCCTTGCGGTCCACCTTGCACATCTTCAACCCGGTACAAGTTGTTCTGTGGTGCCATGCACCGCGATTGCATGGCTGTCTTGAGTCGCTTTATTAGATGGGCCCGTAAGCCTTCGGATCTTATCGAGCCGGCCCACAGACGTCATGCATCAGGTACGGAGAAGCCACTCGTATCGAACCATATTATCGACGATGTTAGACGCCACGATGCTGCATAAATTGCCGTCTTGTACGAGGGAGGTGATTGATGCAGTACAACGGGAGAAATGACGGCACCAATATGGCATGTGAGGGCTTGCAAAGCGCACAGCTGACCTCTTCACTCCCCGGCACGTACAAGTTGTTCTGTGGTGCCATG
>NW_005803336.1:0-18024 GCF_000240725.1 Microchloropsis gaditana
GAGGTTGCGGTCGAGGAGGGAGACAAGGCCCCGCTGTCTCGTGGATGGGCATACGGGGGTCGGGACGGATCTCGCAAGGATGCGACAGATGTGGTGGTAGTGGAGGACGTGAAGGTGGTTGCGGTCGAGGAGGGAGACAAGGCCCCGCTGTCTCGTGGATGGGCATACGGCGGACGTGACGGATCTCGCAAGGATGCGACAGATGTGGTGGTAGAGGAGGACGTGAAGGAGGTTGCGGTCGAGGAGGGAGACAAGGCCCCGCTGTCTCGTGGATGGGCATACGGCGGACGGGACGGATCTCGCAAGGATGCGACAGAAGTGGCGGTAGAGGAGGACGTGAAGGTGGTTGCGGTCGAGGAAGGAGACAAGGCCCCGCTGTCTCGTGGATGGGCATACGGGGGTCGGGACGGATCTCGTAAGGACGTGAGAACATCTGTTGAGGAATCACCTTAATAATTCAGACCTACTGTGACTGAAAAATTACATGAAAGAGTATTAAGTCATTCTTAAGGAACCGTTATATGACTATTTAAGATAAACGGGAAACGACGGGGTACTCATTAAGAAAAAGTTGGACAGATGCGGTGACTAGTTTTTGAAAATGAAAGTTAGCAAAGGTGATGAGTGTCCATTCATCTTGCAAGTCCTTGACAAGCGTTACCGTCCCGTCTTATTGCATGTCATCCGGCGTGGAACATATGTACAAAAAGACATAGACTCAGTCATGGCAAAGCCCCGCTCAGGGATCGAGGATTTTCCATGAAGGGGGCTGAGAAGGATGCACAAAAGAAGTTTGATTTCTGTGACACGTAGCATGCACAATCGGTAGTGGTGGGGTGTCTTTACACAAGTTACACCTGTGCGCGTCAACGCTTTCTTGCGCGTGATTTTTCAAGAATAACACGGGACAGAAAAGTGACAAAAAAGATTGGTGTGATATTTTTCATTACGTATTCCTTCCTTGCCTTTGTTGCAGTTGTACGTCTACCTTACTCGCAGTTCCACTTTCTTATAGATCACGCGTTCAATGCCTTGTTGTGCGCCAGTATTGTCTCTTTCCTCTCCACCGTCTCATTGCAGGGTGGAAGATGGGGTTGTCTTGGAGTTCAGTTTGCCTCTCGCACTTGTGATCAATACGCTTTCTGGCTTTCTTTTCACTCTGCACGGCCTTTGTTGGCCATCTCCCTCACTGCTGTTTGCACTCTCCCTTTTGAATTCTGTTACGGTCTCTTCACATTTCATTTCAGTTATTTCTTTTGCCGTAAGCACGTCTTCTTACCCATACCCCATCTCATTCTGTGTATCGATTTCCTCCCTTTAAAAAACCAACGAGCCATTTAAAAAGCGAATATCCACCACTTAAGCTTGCACAATAAAAATGAAGTGTGCCCACCCGCATACGTGGATCTGCGTATCTCACTGCTCTCCCTCTCCAAAGGCCCATCCGCGGCCCACAGGTGTTTTAATCTTTTGTTCTTCCGGAGGCACCACGGCTGCTGCTTCACTAGTAACCGTGGCCGATTTTCTTCCCTCCCCATACGCCCATCCACGCCCCACGGGGGTCGTCACCTTATCTCCTTTCTCCGTCGGTTCCACCACAGACATGGAAGGTGAAACCATGGGCCACTGACGGCCAACAAGTGCGGCGCGTTTTCCTTCCACCGTCTCGACGGAGGCGTCGTCCTTTTCAGCGCCTGTAAGTGCCGGATCGTGACCTTGAAGCCCGTCAATGTTGTCATTCTTGCCACTACGCAATGCTAGTGGGTCTGCTGCGAGTACATTAGCACTATCAGCTCGACTTTTCTGCGTTGGAAAGGCCATCTTCTCATTTTTTTCAAAAAATGCTGCTGTTTCTATTTCATTTTCATTTTTTCTGCCCTCTCCATACGCCCATCCATGGCCAACAGGAGTGCTTTCCTTATCAGGCCCTGTGGACACCGAAGGAAGCTGCTGATTCCAAGATCGTAAGCTACTGCTTTCATCTGCACATAATGTGCGGGCGAATGAAATTCCATGCAGACGAAATTGAACGTCAACGTACGAACAAGGCTGAAGTTAGTTTCTAGACGGGCTTCAACGCTCTACCATGCGATAATGTGCGTACATTCTAATTTAACATCGACGAACCTTTTGCGTCGCTTAACACTGCCACGCGTAGACGCTGTGCATGACCATACCGGAATAAAATGAGAAGGAACGCTGCTAGACCTAGAGTACGTGATCTGTCTAAGCAGCGCATTTCAATCCTCACGCGGCTCGGAGGGAAAATCGAAAACTTCAGATATTTCAGCTATTAAATATGTAAGGTTAGGCAAGATTTTAAGGCAGTGTAGAGAAGAGCTACGTAAAATAGGAGAAACAAAAGAATAAGGATGCCTTCATTAAGACGAAAGAACAACTGCAATCGAACCTTAAAAAGCTCGCCCAAAATTACACACTTGGAGCAAGCCCTTATGGTCCGTGCTATACAGAGAGTGCGTAAAATACAACGTTGAGTCTGATGCATACTTGTCTCAACATAGCAGCATAACAAGGACGAAGTGCTATGAAAGGGCAACTTCAAGAGAAGCAACGCTTCTGAGGCTCGGTATTTTCATGACACCTCGGCAAAACTACGACAAATAATTATTAACTCCATCACATATATTACTGAGCTGGATCTAGAATGTACGGCAGCTTTAAAAAAACGAAATCCCGCTATAAAATTGACGCACTCCTGAAGTAGCATTCCTGGAATCCACTTTTGAAGATAAGACTTAGTGTACACCACCTGTTCCTACTTCAACTTTGCGGGCAAAGATTTTCCTATTTTGAAATGTCGTCCAATTTTACCCGAGCCGTTTGTTTTTAAAATTCCTCGACAGGTTCCGTCAGCCCTGTCCGTCCTTCCGCTTGTCCAGAGAAAGGCTGAACTATTGCAATATAAAAAATATCTTCACTATATGCTCTACTTTGCGATATTCAATTGGCGAGATTTTTTCATCCCATAGCCAAAGAAGATTCAGTTTCCTCTTTTTCCTTCAACACGACGTTACCTCCTCTAAAGAGCATGACATCAGTCGTCGTAAATACTATTACTTTGAAATAGCAGTCTCTAGAAAGCCCACATTCGATCATATAGCCTAAATTACATGTCTGAGGTCTGATCTCTATCTGTTCCCTCAATTTTGTTACCTTCCAGCTTCATGTTTCCCTTGTCATACGCCTTCTCCTTTTATGCTTCCTTTCTGTCGAAACCTTTCAAAATTCCCTTTCAACTTCACTCCATGGCCAGGAGGCGGAATAATTATGCGTTAAGTAGTCCAATCATAGTCTATTGGAATGTCACTTTCATATTTTTTGACCATTTTTGAAGCTCCTTTCGTGTCCCAGCGGTGTCGCTACCTTGCCTTCTTCTGATGCGGCAACCGCCATCGTAGCTTCGCTCTCGTTCTTCATACCTGCGCTTTCTTGTGTTCGTCCGTCTATAGGCGGCTCTGCGCTTTTCTCAATGTCCAGAGGCGTAAAGCTACTGCTTTCTACGTTTTTTCCGTCTCTCTTTCCCCTGAAAGCCCATTCGCGCCCTACTGAGATTAAAGGTTTGCTATTCTCAGTTGATGCTGCTGTAGCTTTCAGAGAGTCCTTTGAAGTCTGTTCATTTATTGCTTGGGTAGTGGGAATATCATTGCTCTCCTCAGCTGCCTGAGGGCTGATTGCGGCATCGTCTCTAATTCCTTCATTCAAGGAGTGATGGCCAAGAGGGGTACTGCCCTTCTTGTCTTTCCCGTCCTCCCGCGTCATTAGGCCTTTATTCTCTCCTACAATTTGCCAATAAGCGGCGGCGGAAGGCTCACCAATGATCTTTTCGTCCTCCGACTCATGCTCCAAGGCAGAGGCAAGCTGACGTTTTCGTAGAAGTCGATCCTGATCGTCCTGTGAGCTCTTGTCAGCTGTGCCTTTATCTACAGGCATGGTGCAAAGGAAAGAAGAGGATAATTTATTTAATCTCACTATAAAAATTTACTTGAGAAGAAAATTGGTAAAAACAAGGTTAAGGAATCGTTTCCCTCTTGATAATGTAGGCATCAAAAGGATGGCTGCAGTGCTAAAAATTACCCTAATCTTACCGTAAACATTGCCAATACGAATTGTGCGTGCATATACTTGATTGAAAAGTAGTAACGTGCATAAGAATGCAAATGTGATTGTCGCAATGTCGGAACGCATTTTCTTCAGGATGCTTATGTCAGTGGACGTTTTTCATACCGGGTTTCCTTGTGTACTATGGTGTGATTTTCCGGGCAGGTGAGTTCACAAGCTCTTCATACTTAATGTATGAGATTCTATCATGTACGCCTTCTGGTTTTACAGGATCTAGCCCGCATGAAAATAATCAGGTGCTCGAGTAAGAGCAACACGGGAAGGCGAGAACAGGTAAACTATTTGTTATAAGGCAAAAATATACATGATGAGTCATACCTGCTTTCCTAGCATCATATTTATTACCAATTCAAGTAAATTGAAATCTTATGCTGACCAAAAATTCGCCGCAGAGTGATTTTTAAAACAAAAAACATGCGTGCTGGATACTGGGAAATAGTCAATCATCTCGCGGGACGCATGGATCATATGGAGCATGCGCTGACGTCATTCCGTGGTCGAGCTCCTGCCTCGTCAGCAGAGTGCAGGCCTTGTCAGCATTAAAAGTGTACCATAAGCAAACATATAACGTAGTCATTTCATTTTTTTCCCATCTTTAGGTATCACCTCGGCCTCAGTGAGAGGGTAAGGGTCCTACCAAAGGAGAGAGGAGGACGCGCCCGCTATGGTTGAACCATTTGGTGATAAAACACTCTTCCTGTCCTAGTCATCGAGCTCGATGAGACGTTACGTGTATGACCGTACTGAAGCTCGGAAAGGAATGTGAGTTCCCATACGACAAATCTGTCATATGAGCTTTTTGATTTTTTCTGTACTGTATCGTCCCAATGTACTTTGTCGGAGTCCTTCCATCCCCGGAAACTCTCCAGTACAAGTCATATGATATTTTCTTTGGCACGGTAGACAACGTATGTGCGTCCTTCTAGACGTGAAAATTACGCCACTTTGTAAAGAAGGAAGATTTTTTACATTTTTCAGCACCACATACAGCTAATTGGTGGTTCAGTCCTTCCTGTGTTTTCATTTCGTATTCCATTTTGAGGGTTGAGGTCACGTCAAAGTCGTCTTGATCACATTACCTCATTTTAAAAAAAATTGCGCGTTTGACTTCGTATAGAATTTGGGACTCCGAGTAAAAACATCAAACCTTACATCTTCCCTTTTCAAAATGTTTCCCTCTCAAAAGTTTTTTCTTACTTCGTGGTGTAGCGTAAGATCTTAAATCCAGCTGTACAAGAAAACAGGGCGCCTTTGACATGCGAACCAGTACGCAAGATAAAGTGCTTCGAAAGAGGGCGGGGGAGAATTAAGACGTCGGAGCCATCAATTCAGGCAGCATGCCTTACTGATCAAAAAGATCCCAATATATGCTTTTGTTCTATGGTGACTCGTGTATACGTTCAATTAGGGGACTTTGTGTCTATTGTCCTATGCTTCTATCTGTGGCCAGAGCTTCTTTACATTTCAGCTCTCTCATTTTTGTCATCGAATTCAACAGTGGTCAGGTAGCGTTTCCAGACTTCCTCGTCCATTCTTCTCTCCTCTTGCCATGGCCATTAAATTCGACAACTCGCCAGTCTTAGCACACATGCTGTAAAATAAGCCTGACGGTCCTTTTGCCAAAAGCGCGGCGGGGGAATCGTACTCGGCGCAAATACCTGCGTCCAGCACCAGGACTCGATCGTAAGTCACAATTGTCGCGAGTCGATGGGCCACGCATACGACCGTGCACCCCTTGCACTGGTCGGGCAAAGTCTCTTGCAGCAAGTTGTCGGTGACCGCGTCCACGTTAGCGGAGGCCTCGTCCAGAAACAAAACGCCTCGCTTCCTGAGCAAAGCGCGCGCCAAACACATGAGTTGCCGCTCCCCCACGCTTAGATTCTCCCCGTTCTCCGTGACGGGCATAGCCAATACACCGCTTTCAGCTCCTTTAATGTTGTCTTGACCGCTCTTCCGCTCCAGCGCCTCCCAGAAATGTGCGCGACGAAGAGAATCGCACATTGCTGCATCTGTATACTCGTTAAAAGGGTCCAGGTTGCTGCGGATAGTACCGCGGAAGAGCGTGGGCTACGAGGGGCAGGCCATAGGAAAGGGATGTAGAAAAAGAATCAGAAGACCCTCATGACACAGTTTCAGGGACAGAGCATCAGATTTAAAAAGTCGGTAGATGCTGTTCCCATCAATATTAAGCCTCTAGTCAGTCTCTTATGATAGACACACTTCAAAAACGGCATGCACGGGGGATTATAGAGCAGAACACCACACGAACACTTGTACCACGAATGAACACTAGTACCCCGTGCCTTATTCGTTCAAGGTTTCAGTCTCACCTCCTGTGGAACAATCGCCAGACGCCCTCTCAAATCCTTCAAACCCAAATGCCGCGTGTTCACCCCGTCGATTACGACTTCGCTTCCTTCTGCCGGCTCCACCAGTCTGTAAAATGCTGCCAAAAGGGAGGATTTCCCCGCCCCCGTCCTTCCTACTACGCCAACACGAGTGCCGGGAGGGATGTGAAAGCTGAGAGACCGCAACACAGGAGCAGTCGGGGCGGAGGGATAAGCAAGAGTCAAGCATCGTACGGAGATCTCCCCCTGCGAAGGCCAAGAGGGCGGGGGGGTTCCAGAACCAGGCAGAACAGGGGGGGCTTCTTGCTCGAGATGACAGTAGGCATCTGTGCGCTCCACCGCGTTCATGTTCATCTCTGGTGCAATAAGAGTCAGACAGGAAGGGGGATTAGTAGATAGGAACACAGGGGATGTTGGGGCGGCTTCAGGGGAAGAATTGTTATGTATATTCATTTCATAAACTTCGGAAAAGCGGTTAAGAGGTAGCATGCGGATAGAAGATTTAAGGAATTTATATGCAGATTAATCAAATTTCCATCAATAATAGAAAAACAACTCACGGACATAATTCCTCCATGCCCCTTCCCTCTTACGCACCCATTTCTGCCTGATCTCGGATCAACCAGTTCAAAGCGGAAGAGAACTGCATGGCATAGAGCAGGACTAATCCAGCCTCCGCACTCGAAACGGATGTGGAGGAGGGGGAAGAGGAGGAGGTTGGGAGGGAGGCAAGAATGTAGATGCCCACCATCCCGGTGACAGTGGCCCCCAGGAGCTGTAGTCGGACGGCGAGCCAGCGATTTGACGTCCAGAGGAAGAAGTTCACGCGCCCGTAGGCATCGACCTGGAGGGACAGGCAGACCGGATAGAGGGAAGGAGTAGAGGTAAGGAAAAAAGTGAGGGAAGCGACGCATCGAGGGCGGTGGAAGGGAGGAAAGAGGAAAAAGACGAGGAGGATAATGCTGGAAAGGAACAGGACGAAGAGAAAAGTAGGCGATTAGGATGACGCACCTTGTCGTGGTTCTCGTCCACAAAGCGATCTTGGGCTCCGTAAGCACGAATGGTGATGACGCCTGAGACAGTCTCCGCGAAATGGCTGTAAATGGGCGAGCGACTCGAGAGTAGGGATGGGGAAGGGAAATAAAAAGGGAAAGGAAGACAAAGACGGCGAGGTAAGAAGAAAAAGTATGCTTCCATGCCACACAATCCACTCCAGCGCATTTTTTGGGGTCGAACGGTCCCTCCCTGAAATCTCCCTTGCGCCCTCTTGACTACCGTGCTATCTTTCTTAAAAGGCACTGCCCTGTCTCTTACCTGTTGCTTTCCAATCGCTTCATGGCACGGGACGACCTAAGATACATGCGCGCAACAACGCCGGCCACAAGGAGAAGAGGGGCGAGTCCCAAGAGGAGAACGGGAAGCTGGTAGGCGATGACTGCGACAACGGCGACGGCGTTCAAGGAGCACTCTACAAAGGAAGCTGAGAGAGATAAATGAGAGGAAGGAAGAGAAGGAGCGGAGGGGGAACATTGTAAGAGAAGACGGCAGGTGAGTTAGACAGGAGCAGTCAATCTGCTTACACGACGCGTCCTCCGCCTTCATTACTCTCTTGCTCCTTACTTCCTGCTTTCGACCCTCCTCTCCGCATTGCCTACCTAGAGAGTCCATCAAATTCTTGTCTATCGTTTCCACATCGCTGGAGAACCGGTTCAGAACCTGGCCGGGTCAGATGGTGGTGGTGGTAATGATGGGGTGAATAGTGGATCAGATTGACGCACAGCCCATGGCCGGGATATTGAAAGAATGGCAGATGCTTATTAAGAGTAATAAGAGGAGAACCATGTCATGCATGCGCGTCTCTGTTATCTGTCACTGTTTCAACGAGAAACGGACGATACAGAGCTTCAGAACACGTCTTTCAACACTCCCTTCCCTTCACTCTCCTCTCACGTCCTACAAAAAAGGCCCCACCATGCTTGTCACCCCTCAAGTGCCACGCTGGTCTTCCTTACGCTCTCTATACTTCCCTCCTTCTTTTCTTCCCACTACCCCTCTTCCCCCTCCCCTGCCCTTACCCTTCCAATAGGCGTCCTGTCGAACCAGTGAAGCGGCGCTCGAAGCACTCGGGCTGCCATGGCGGCGTGGATTTTAAGAGAAGCTCGTAGACTCGCCCACGCCTGCAGCGAGATCCGAAGAAGGATGAGGGTGGTGTTGCCGAGGGAGATGAGGAGGAAGGGGAGGGCGTACTGCAAGGTGGAGGGGGAGGAGGCGGAGGCGGCCAGCCGGTCCACCCACTGACCCAGGCTCCGGTTTTGAAGGAAGCGCAAGAGCTCCACACCCAGATAGAGGGCAAAGAGGAAGAAGCCGGGAAGGAGGCCACCCATGGCCGAGAAGTAAGCAAGGTAGGTCGTCCACTTGAGCGCTCCTTCTTCGCGCTCCTCCTCTAAGACCAACACGCCCTCCGTCCCGCTCTCTTTCCCTTCCTGTACTCCCTCCCCTTGCCCCTTTGCTACGGCCAAGCGCTCTTTCTTCACGCCTACTTTCGGTTTCTGACTCTCCCCGCGCTCCACCGTTGCTTTCAACTGAACATCTCCCCCTTCCTCCCCACTCCCTTCCGCCCAGATCTGAGACGCCTTCCCAGGATTTGATACCAAGGCCCCTCTCCCGCTGCCGTTTTGGTCCACGCTTAATCCCTCCTTCCCAAGTTTCTCTTTTCCCATCTCTAACTCTTCCTCTCTCCATCCCTCATCGTCCTCATCATCCTCCTCCCTGCGATCCTCCTTCTCGTCCATTACCCCGTACCTTGCCAGTAGCTCTCTCCCTCCCTCCTTCCCTCCCTCCTTACAGACTTCTTCCCTCTTTCCTTGCGCTGCCACTCGACCATCCTTGGTCAAGATGACGATGTAATCCGCGAAAGGGAGGGTCGAGCTGACCTGAGAGAGGGAGTAGGGTCAAAGAAGGACCAGAAGGGAAGGGAGAGAGGTTGAGAGGACCCGGTCAGACCCGCAACACTGAGGCAGGCCCACCCCGACATGACCCCCTCACTGGAGTAGACACCAAAAGATATCAACACAGGTAGCGGACGACAGTTGCGAAGGAGGGACGGAGGAACAGAGGACGGAGGGGGGTTTGGGGGATCTAAAAATCATGGGAGGAGGCGAAAGAGCAGTACCTGATGGGTAACCAAAACACGGGTACGACCCGCCATCACTGCCTTCGGCCCAGCGAGACATTGGTGGAGAATATGCTCCCCCACATGGGCATCCACAGCTATAAGGACGATGAAGGGAGGGAAAGAGGGAGAAAGGGTAGGGAAAAGCGAGTTTTCAGCAGAGGGGATACAATGTGCAGGAAGACAAATGGAACAGGAGGCTACTAGGAAGGAGGCATGGAGATAAAAAGCCGAGAAAAAGGTTCTAAAAAAGTGAGAAATGGATCTCACCTGACAAGACATCGTCCAACAGTATGATATCAGCCGTTCCCTGAAGCGCAGCGTATGCAGCTCGGGCGAGATTGACTCGCTGTTGTTGGCCTCCGCTCAGATTGACACCCCTCTCTCCGATCTCTGTAGCGTCGCCTTAAAGGGAGGCAGGGAAGGCAGAAGGAAAAAGACGAGAGAGAAGCTAAGATGACGGAGAAGACAAACGAAGGAGAAGAGCAAAGAGGGAGGCGGCTGACTGGATCAAAGAGAGAAGGAGTCATAACACAAGCAAGCACCTTCCCAATCCCAATTCTAGTCGGAAAGGGGGCTCGACAAATTCGGTGCACTGCATTTTCAACCCAACTTAAAAAGCCTCGACGTTCTATGGTTCAATGATTAAACAACACAAAAGGTATCACTGACCTGCAGGCCATCCCTCTATGTCCCTGCAAAGAGCACAGGCGTCAATAGCGCGCTCATAGTCAGTCGCGTGGAAAGGGAGGCCGAACAGGATATTTTCTTTCACTGTCGCGTTCCGGATCCAGGCTGTCGAGATAGGGGCGAGAAAAGAAGGGAATAATTAGAGAGAAAGTCCAGTAAAAAAAGAAAAAAAGAGTAAGGGAAGAGGCATGGAAATTTGTTTACAATAAAAGAGGAAGGCGAAGAGGGGGAAAAGAGGGTGCAGAGTAAAGAGGGGGGGAAGGAAAACATGAGAGCAATTAAATATATGCCACAGGTAGTACGAGAAAAGCGAACTTCAAGGAGTCAGAGGGCGAGGAGTGATCGGTCACTTCAAATAAGAGAGATCCAAGAAAGGATCAGGGAAAGTGGCATAAAAGGAATTGCAAGGAGAAAATGATCACGGAGAACGATCCTCACCTTTCTGCGCAACATAAGCCACTTGTCCTTGAAGGGAAGCCCGGCCCGAGAGCCGAGGGATCTCCCCCAGCAGGGAAAGGAGAAGAGAGGTCTTCCCCCCCCCCGTTGGACCGTACACGCAGAGCAAGTTGCCAGGAGGGACAGAGAGAGTCACGTCTTGAGAGAGGGAGTGATGACGGAGGCGAGGGTGTAAACGTTAGGCTTAGGGTTGTCGGGTAATTTGATTTCGGACATTTCGGGGTCTGGATGGTTTGGTTCGCCGATAAGTAAAGGGGTTCCAGGGGGAGGAAGGAGGGAGGGAGGAAACAGAAGGCTCGGTGGAGGAAATAAGAAGGAGAACTCCATACCTTGAAGCGTTGGGGCTGTTGGAACCCTGTCCTCCCTCTTTTCATGCTCCTTCATCGACTGCGGACTTCCCCATTTAAACGAAGCGTGATCGATAGCAATAGCCCCACGAGGAAGGGCAGACGAGACGGCGGAGGACGAAGGAGAAGCAGGGAGCGGAGAAGGTGGGGGTGCCACCTCTGGCCGTGTCAAGAAAGTCTCAATGCGGTCAAAGGAAACGAGAGCTTTGTTGCAATAGTTGATGAAATCGGGAAGTACCACCTGATCACGGAGAATTGGAGGGCGTTGAGGAGAACATTTCTATGGGTTACGCATGTGCAGCAAAGAGAATGCATGAATCCTGATGCGCACTATTACGGTAAAGGCCATACGAAACGGGAGAAAAGGAAGAGAATGCATGAATCCTGACGTGCACTATTACGGTAAAGGCCACATGAAACGGGAGAAAAGGGTTCTCCTACCATACACTTCGAGTGCCAGCCAAGGTACACGTGCAAGAGAAGGCCTAGTGAGGATTGAGGGACAACACCACCAGAGAGGTCGTCTCAAAATAGACTCTTCACTCCAAGAACAAGAACCACGATGAAACCGACACTTCAAAACTGGCATCAAACAGCACTGTACCAGTGGAAACCGAAGCAGATCAAAGAGGGACAAGGCGGAGAAGCCATCGCTGCTGGTGAGGGGCCGGCCGAGAACGAGGGTATGGAAAATGAAAGTGAAGAGGGCAACCAGAGTTGGAGTAGCGTCCTTTCATAGTGGGAGGAAGCAGGAAAGGTAATGGCGATTTGAGCATGGTGACACTGGTACGTTGATGACATTGAATATACAGCAATGTGGGGGCAAACAATCGGCGGCGGAGGTAAGCAGCGTGGCACACGGAAAAAACCATGTTGTTCGAGTCTCTCCTTCCTCTCTCCACCCGAAACCCTCACCCAAGTGACGATGATGACTGCCCGGGTGTAAACGAAACACCGTAGCTCCCTCACTTCGTCCTCGCGGGCTCTTGTCACCCGCCGGAAGAATTCGTCCTCCCACGCACACATCTTCAGAATGCGCATGCCTGCGAGGTAGAGGACACGTTCAAAAGAAGTCCCCAGAGAGAGCAAGTCAGCACTCGGAAATATGTCCGGTCCTTCGTCTTTGCGCAGCTTACAGCCATCCAATCCCCCCCTTGCCTCATCCCGGATCTTTTTCGGTCCTTTCCGCGCTCCTCAAGAAGACCTTCCTCCAACATGCCATGGCACCCAAAAAGCGATCGACGCATACTTCCCGTGTCCCTCCTCTCCCCTCTCTCGCTCACCTTGCAAGATCTCGTTCATGACAGACATACGGGCGTCTTTCTTCCCCATCATTCGAGTCTGATAGACCTGGATTCGCTGGGAGGCCCAAGCGGTTATAGGAAGGCTGATATGAAGGGAGGGAGGGAGGGAGGGAGGGGGAGAGGGAAAGATAAGGAGGTAGAGAGAGTGCAATAAGTAAATACAAAAGGTGAGAGAAACAAGTTGACGAGAAACCCAAGGAGATTGACAGGGGAAGGAAAGATCATGCATGAAAACAGCGCAACGAAAGACGCGTAGGACCCGCCACACACCTGATGACCATAAACCCCAGGCCCGCAAAGGCGGAAGCTCCCAGAACATTGAAAAGCAAGGCTACCGAGACGACAATCTGCAGGATTGTTGACCAGAGGAAATGAATGTAGCCGACGGCCTCCACGCTTGGGAGATATGAGAAAGGGAACGGGAGGAAAGGAGGCCCGTCAGAGCATCTTGGTGAGAGATGTCCTGCTCTCTGCCCCTTCCTCTCTCCCCTTGTATCTTCCCCTACATTCTCTTCGCTGCAACTACAGCAGTGTCTCACTCTGTAAAGATTTAGCTTCATGTTCCTATCTTCGTCCCATTCTCTCCCTCCCTTCCACTATTTCTTCCTCCTGGCCTGTCTCATATTACTAATGCACAACCCTGTGTGCTTCGCTCTGGTACAGCCGACAAGAAGCCCATCCCTTGTCCTTCCTCTTTTCTCCTCGTCCTTTACCTGTTGGCATCCACGCTGCACAAATTAGTAAGTTCCCCGACCGAATAGCTGCTCGCCGAGAGGTTGAGTCTGAGTGCTTTCCGAAAAATCAGATCGACAAGGGCGGCTCTGTAACGGACGATCAGGCGCCGGCCCTAAGAGAAGACAAAAAGGATGGAGGAAAACGGACCACCGGAAAAAGACCTGAGATTGAGACATGGGTATAAGGCAAGCATGTGTGTGGAGTCGGCGGCATTGGCAGAAAAGGAGATAGTGCGCAGGAAGGTAGATAGATGAAAGCGATCACAGAGCCAGAACTTCATACTATAACTGCCGCGTTCGCCTCATCTTGTATTTACCATGAAAAAATTTTGGCCATCGGAGACAGCCTGTAGGGCTGGACCGAGGAAGAGGAGAGCAGTGGCCACCAGAATCGGAATAGGGATGACCTGTGACTCTGAAGGAAAATAGATACAGGGTAGGAGGATGCCGAATTATATTCGGAATGGTGGTGACATGGATTGCGTGAAGCATATGATTCCCCCTTTCCTTATCTCCATCTTTCCATTCCCATCCATCCCTCGCCTTCTTCCCGCTCTCCCTCCTTCCCTCACTGTCTCGACCACTTCGAACCCTCCATACCTTCTGGTCGGTCCTGGCTGACGTAGGCAACGATCTTCCGAAGCGCAAGGGGGGCGATAAAGACGGCGAGCGAGCCCAACAACTGCCATACCGCCTGTACGACCACCTTCCCACGCGCCAGCTGAAAGAGGAGGAGGGTAACGGAGAAGCCTTTCCATCTTTTCCTTTTCGAGGAAGGGGAGAAGGGAGGGAGGGCGGGGTGCCGGGAAGGGGAAGACGGCAACAAAGGCGTATGCAAGCTATCCTTTCCCATCTCGTCAAGAGCAGAGGATGTGTAGGGAGGAAGAGGGAGGGAGCGAGGGAGGGGAGGCCAGGGAGGACGACATTGCACCCCGCCCTCCACCACTCCTTCCTTCTCGACCAACGGAGCGAATCGACGCGAGACGAGGGCACTGCTGTCATCGGGCAGAAAGGGCGGCATATCCTCCATGTTTAAATCTCGACACCACCCCTTGCGAATCACGGGTTCGAACCAGGTGAAAAGAGTATAGGAGAGGAGGGAGGCGCGTCCCTCGGGGGGGAAGGGGGAAAGAGGCGAGGCCGTGAGGGAGGGAGGGAGGGAAAGAGGGTAAAGCGCAGCGTGCACGACGAGGGGGAGGAGGACGAAGAGGAGGAGAAGCACGTTCCAGGTTGAGACGTAGGAGAAGAGGCTGCGAAGAAGGGAGGAGAGAAGGAGGGATAAAGAGCATGGTCGACGGTTACGACGCGTCAAAAGTGAAAGCTGAAAGACCGGGAAAGCTCAACATTCATGGCGAACAAAATGAGAACAAAGAGACAAAAGCCCCTGTCAGGAAAAGGCAAACCGAAAGTGGAGGGACTGCAACCTCAATAAACATCCCTTACCGTCGCACGTCTCCCACCTCGCCGTCACCCCCGGCCGCCACCAAGGGCCACGCCGACGCCACCACCGCCAAGACATAGACGGCTCCGCCCCACAGTGGCACTTTCGGCTTTGCTTCCGTCCCTCCTTCGGTTCCCCTGCTCTGACCTCCCTTCCTAGCCACCCATTCCTCTGCGCCTACCAGGAAACACCAGACCAGAGCCGCCGCACCGTGCCCGACGGCTTCTTCCGTCCCTCCATTCCTCTCGGCCTTTCCGGGCACCTCCAAGCTATAGGAGGGGCGCACGCATAGACCGTATGTCAAAAGGGTGAGGTGAAAGACAATTTGGAGGCATCCCAAGCCTTGTCGCCACCAGAGAGCGTGAGTGTACACAGGAACGGGGGGTGTCGAGGCAGGTCCTGCGTCTGACACGGAAGCGCCCCTGGTGGTCACCGAAGGAGACGCGTCGCTCTTTTTGGGTGCTTTCGATGGATCCGAAGAAGAAGAAGGGGTAGAACATGTCGGAGAGAACGTTGTGGTGTCCGAGGTAGCGGAGTTGCTCCTGTCCCTACCATGAGGAAGCGGGCCAGGCTGAAATTTGAACACTCTTGAGGCAAACTATCACTAATTAGGCAATTCCATCCCACTTACCTGGATAACAGGTTTTCCTTGTCGTCGCACCGATTTTTGCCTTGTTTTTTATCGCAGTTTCTTCTTCTAGTCTCTTCATTCCTGTCTCTTTCCCGTCGGCCTGGCCCACTGGCTGGAATGGACGTACAAACATCCCAACATCCCTGGACAGCACAGCAAAGTACCAGCAGGCAAAACAAAGAGCACCAAAGGAGTGTAACAGAGCTAGCTTGAAGAATCATGGTTTGAAATCCTGGGTCCTACCTCATCGATTGATAATGTGTAACGCAAATAAGAATTGGGCAGGAAAAATGGGCGAGATGGATGCAGATCATGGTATAAAAAAGAGGTAGAAATCAACTTTAAATGCATCTCAAACTCGGACATCGAGGCCTCTCCAATGAAAATTGAAGCAACTTTCCAATCCATGGTTCAGCTCATCGAGTTGTGGCCGTGTGGTTGCACTTTATTGAATTCATGAGTGACCGGCTTAATCCACCTCCGGGGCCGTTGCCTGGAAGTAGTACGTCATCATCCTTCTTCGTTTCTCGGTGCTGCTAACATGTCTGCCGCCCCTCCGAAAAACTAATCAGGCGGTTTCACGTTTGCATACGGGCTGACAGGTTGCTTTGAAGCTAATATTATTTTTCCCCTCTACCTATCTGTGGTTATAGGACGCGTAAGTACCCCGAAAAGTAGCGAGTTTCACTTCGGATGTCGCATCAACCAATCCTGCCCCCCCTTAATGACCCCGCTGTAGCAGCACTCAAACCGGTTACACAATGCTACAAGGATCTACTAGCCTCTCTTCAGGTCACGTGTCTTCTATACACACTTCAAGGACATGCCTTGCGCACTTCTATCGAAGCACAGACGATACCGATAGCCGATGTTGCCACGCTGCTTGAGTCCTGCTCAACTCTACAGGACCTGATATCTTTCGCCTCGACTTCATTCCCATGCCGTAATGCAGATAATAAGGATGGTCGTTGCACAAATCAAACAAATGAGAGCATGACATCCGCATCGCGAATGATGGGAGCCCTCTCTCTCCGCGTTGCTCCCTCGCCTCATCCATCCGCATCATTTGTGCACCCAACACCTCGAGACGACTGTCAAAGACCCACCTGCGCCCACAATTCCCACGCACCCCTTCCTACCAGTATCTCCATCGGCTCCTTACCGGACTCTGTGCTCATTAATGTTATATCCTACCTTACCGGCGGAGCGCGGGAGACTACGGACCCAGCAGGTGGCCATGTCAGCCATGCATTTCACAACCTTTCACACAAAGAAATCCGCGTTCAGCTAGGCGACATTCGAGCTGTCGCTTTGCGCTGGTCGGTGGTGGCAACCGCGGACGAGCTATGGGAGCCTGTTGTCCTCGCCCTCTGGCCTGTGACCCAAAGCCTTTCTCCCTCCCTCCTCCCCTCCCTCTCTCCCTCCATGTGCCGGTCGTCGCTTGAAGGGCCCAGCGCCAACGGTTCTGCTTCTCTAGGATTGTATCCCTCGTGGCGTTTTCATGGCACCCATTCCTTCCATGAGTTATGCCTGCGGCGCGGAAGAGCGATCGTAAACCCGGGCCTGTGCCTAGTGACCCCTCAGTGGTCGGCAAGGTAAGAGGAGAGGAGAGAGCCTACACAGCAGAGAGGGAGAGGGAAAATGCGGACAAGAAAAGCCAAAGGAGGAGACGAAGGGAAAAGTCAGAGCGGAATAACAGGGAAGGAGTACAGGCACAAGTGTACCGGCGTGATGCAGAGAGACAAGGGGAAGTCATCAACGGAGAAGGAGGAAGGGAGGAAAGAAGAGGGATGCAGCAAAGGAGACATGCGAGTGTTTCCATTCCCGTTTTATAACCCAGCAAAGGAGACATGCGAGTGTTTCCATTCCCGTTTTATAACCAAGGGCGAAGAGTAGTTGACCAACAGTGTTACTAGTCAGATGCTGTCTGCAGTGGCGAGCGCAGCGCAACCAGACAAGAAGTTCTTCCTCCCTCCTACGCTTCTTTCCTCTTTTTCCCTCCCCGCCTTTCTCCCTATCTCTTTTCCTTCTCTCATCTTCTATCGCTATCTTTCCATTTCTTTCCTATTACAGGTACCGTCTCCACTTCCACATTTTCGAAGAGCGTCATAGCATCCCTCTCTTCTCGGGCGAAGGTCCGCTGGTCTGTCAAGAGTGGCAGAACCATCACGAACATCGTACCATCCTACGCTTGGGCCCGGGGGCGGCGGTAGTGACCACTACCTTTTCCGCCAGTGGCTGTGGAGGAGGCGTGGGGGGAGGAGACGTAGAAGGGGATGGAAGTGCAGGGGGCAGGGGCGGCAGGCGCCAGAGGGTGGAGCGGTGAGTCGACTTCGGCGTCTTGGGCTGTAATATCTACTCTGCTTGCTAGATTGAAGATTATTGTTGTGTTGTTGAGATATGAACCCATCGGCCCTTTGATTTGTCGAGATTGCCTTTCACGACAGTTGGATGCTCGACTTTTGCCACATCGTTTGAGACTCCCTGGCATATCTACTCAATTACTGTCTCACTTCTACATTACCTGCCTCCCTTCCTCTCTTCCTATCTCCCGCCTTCCTACCCTTTCTTTCTCTCTTTCTAGTTTTTTGACCTATGGAGTCGCAATCCGCGTGACCGTTATAGAGGCAGCTTCAGGAAGGGAGGCGCTCATCTACCAGTCTTCGTGTACGCCCCCAAGCAACTTTCCTCTATTTTCCACCATTCTCCTCGACATTCCATGCACTCTCCTCTCATCTTTCTCTCGCTTTTGGGAAGGTAG
>NW_005803335.1:0-4800 GCF_000240725.1 Microchloropsis gaditana
AAAGGAGAGGGGGGGGGAGGGCGGGAGGGAGGGAGGATAAGACTGAAGGGGTGCTGTAGGCAGATGTCCCTCGCGCGGCCTTGGCAGATTCATTCTTGCCCTTTCTCGTCTTGTACCTTTAACGGTCCTGAATTTTACTTTTTGTGCGCGGTGTTTATGTCTGTGGC
Source organism: Microchloropsis gaditana (assembly GCF_000240725.1). Lineage (NCBI taxonomy): Eukaryota > Eustigmatophyceae > Eustigmatales > Monodopsidaceae > Microchloropsis > Microchloropsis gaditana. The sequence goes on from NW_005803335.1 coordinate 168, forward strand.
TTCTCTCTGGAGGGTAGAACGTCTTTGTAGGGTACAAAATGCCTTCTATATATCCAGAGATTCGTCTCTCGGCCTAATTGACCTTTTTTCTCCTCTTTCCTCACCTGCTGGACCCCGCGCGGCCCTTTATTTCCCACGTTCCTCAGTATATATTTCCTTTTCATCTTTTCCATCTCCCTCCCCCCTTCCAATCAATAGTTTGGCTCATCGGAGCATCGACCCCGCCAGCCTGTCGAAAGGCAAAGCTGCCGGCTTCGGGGAAGGGGGAGGCGGGGGGGTTGACCTAGATGAGCTGGAAGAAGGCTTGACGCTGGACGCGATAGTGGGGATCACGGTAGGTGTTCGCTGTCTCCTTTGCTCTCTGTCTTGTCGGCGGTGCGGAAGGGAGGGGAAGGGGGGGGGGGATGCCGGTTCAAGAGAGGCTTTCGTCCGATCTTGCTAAATTGATATCGGGGCTTTGTACGGTGCACGTCTGTGCGATGGCGACCCTTTTTTCCCTATATTTAATTCTTGCATTCTACACCCCAAGCGTATGTGTGTCATTTAAGGGAGCACCCTTACCCACGCTCACCGCACCCTATCCAGCCTGCCGGGGCACTGTAGTCCTTCCTAGCCCTCGTGGCTCACTTCATCTCCATATTGACCTCTTGTTCTTTTTCTCTGGCTTTTTGAACAGGATCCCCTCCGACCCGAAGTCAGTGAGGCCGTGCGGGCCTGTCAGAAAGCAGGTATCATGGTACGCATGGTCACCGGAGACAATGTGGAGACCGCAAAGGTAGGCAGGGGGAGGGAAGGGGGGGAGGGGACCAGTGTCTCGCCTTTTAAGCAATCGATGGTTTGTGTCTCGGTGCTGTGGGAAACGGGCGATTCATTGCACCCCAGGCGCCGATTTACCTCCGTGGCCCGCCACAGCCAATATCAATATCTCAATATATATATATATACATATGTATATATTCTCATATGGGTCCGATGCCATCCGTCACTCCATACGGATTACCCCCCTTCCCACCGTTCCTCTCCCTCTCTCTCCCTGTCTCTCACAAAAAGGCCATTGCCCGACAATGCGGGATCCTCACCTCCTGCGGGACCGTGATGGAAGGCCCCGCCTTCCGCGCCCTGACGCCGAAGCAGCTGGACGTCGTCCTCCCTTCCCTGCAAGTCTTGGCCCGTTCCTCGCCCGACGACAAGCACACCCTGGTCGCCCGCTTGAACGGGACCTTGCCGGAGGACCAAGCCGAGTGGGAAAAAGCCCACCCGGGAAAATCGTGGGAAAGGGAGCGGGACGGGCTCTTGCCCGGGTACTTGGAGGAATGGGCCGTCTCCCGGGGAGGGGTCGGGGAAGTGGTGGGGGTGACCGGAGACGGAACCAACGACGCACCGGCCTTGCGGGTGGCGGACGTGGGCCTGTCGATGGGTTTGAGCGGCACCGAGGTGGCCAAGGAGGCGTCGGACATTGTGATTATGGACGATAACTTCGCCAGCATTGTCAAGGCGGTTCTGTGGGGCCGGGGGGTCTTTGACAACATTCGGAAATTTTTGCAGTTTCAATTGACCGTCAATGTGGTCGCACTCACCATTACTTTCCTCTCCGCCGTATCCGGGTATGACCCTCCCCTGAACGCGGTGATGATGCTGTGGGTGAATTTGATCATGGACACCATGGGGGCGCTCGCCCTGGGAACAGAAGCCCCCACTCCGAATTTGTTGGTGCGTCGTCCTTACAAGCGGAACGCCTCACTCATCTCCCGAACCATGTGGCGCAACATTTTGGTGCAATCCGGGTATCAAATCATCGTGCTGGTCCTCCTGCTACTCCGTGCGAACGACGTGCTGGCCTTTGAGGGGTGGTGGGTGCACCGGCCCGGCGCTTCTCTTCCCGCCCCCATTGAAATGGGCTCCACCCGACACATGACGTTGATCTTCAACGCTTTTGTCTTCTGCCAAATTTTCAACGAGTTCAACGCCCGTTCCTTGGGCGACGACGTCAACATTTTGCGTGGCTTGGAAAAGAATCCGGTCTTTATCGGCATCATTTTCTTCACGGTCGTGGTCCAATGGGTGGTTGTTCAATTCGGGGGAGAGTTCACCAAAACGGCGCCCTTGAGCGCGGAGGAGTGGCGGGCCACGGTGCTGCTGGGCATGTGCGCCATCCCCTTAGGTGTGGCCATGCGTTACTTGCCCGTGAGCGAGAACCCGGACGATTTCGGAGGGACGGCAGAATCCGGCTTCGAAAACGTGGAGCCGTCGGGGGACGCGAAGCAAGCCTTAGCCCAAGCGCCTGCCCTCTATCACGTCCATCACCACGGGGCTCGGCGACGGGCACAAGTGTGGCGGTGGCTCGGCGTCCTTTTCCAATTGTCCGTCTTGCTGGTCGTGCCCGTGCTGGTGGGCATTTGTGTAAAGGACCCGGAGCGTTGCCAATCCCTGGGGAATTTTCTTGACTTCTACAAGTTTTAGTTTTTTTTCAAAACGCGGAAGTTCCTGGGGGGCATGGAGCCGTACATGAGCAACATCCTACGTGGACGACGCGATAACTCAAGGCGATACGCTTCCGTAGGAAGGGCGTACGTGGATGATCTAGGAGTAGGAGGGCAACAATCAAAGAATAAAAACATAAGTCAGCTTCATGCCTATTCTCTTCCAGTTTCTGTCGCTCTTTGTCAGTATTTACTTCTTTAAGTTGTAATGCATCCAGCATTGGAATCGCTACAGCAAACATGAGGCGGGAAAGTGAGCACCAAAGTGGCATGCGGCATATCCCACAATCGATACCACTGGTTTTGACAAAACTTTGGGAAACGCAGATATTTATGCAGAAAGCTATTTTCAGTGCCCAACAAAATATCGGTAAAGCGATTAGACGCAGCACCAAAACCAAGAAACTCTCCACCCCGCTATCAGACAATGCTTTTGGTTGCTTCTGTCTGAAGGCTTTGCGACGCCCTTGGCAAACGGGGCTGATGGCTTTTGGGTTATATGTTCCCGACACGCTGACTGCTTGAACCTCCTCGTCCTGTGCTTGAGCTGAGGGCCTCAGCACTTTTGGCAGCTTATAAATACCTTCTGGTCGACTCAAACAGCGTGAGAGCTCATCACTTCATTAGGAGTAATTTAATCGGCAGCGGACACGGCAGTCAAGAAATTATGGAGCACAGATTTTGGCAATTCGTACCAAAATTTCGGGTTGGCGATGCTTCAACCACAAAGCCGCCCCTCATCCCCTCTACTTGCGAACATCCCATGGACCTGTATTCAATCAATTTGATCAATTTGATCAATTCGAAAGTCGGTTGATTATTGTGAAGCTTAATTCTTTGCTTATGAAGTTTGATTCATGATCGTATTGGGTAAGAAATGTCTTATATAGCGGGCCCCAAAAATCCCATATTCCTGTCGGAAAAGATCACAACCTAATGTGGATGTTCCCCTCTTTCGCCTTACAAAATTAGCACAGAAATATATCTGTCTGGTAACACAGACTGTCTCTTCTCATGACTCCTCTGTCTCCGACGACGGAGCGATTGCGTTCCTTACTTTTCAGTCTGGCTGCCACCGTACGGCTGATCGGGCGGGGGACCAGAGGGGGCAGTAGAGCCGATGTGCTCACAATCGTTCATCAGATAACCCACCAGAGTCGAGTATCGCTGTCAAATCCAAGGATTTGGAATGATGAGAAAATGACAATAGTGGCGCTATTATTTGACTCCACGGAACCGCCGGATTTATTGACGTTTTTAAGTGGGGGAGGAATAAGTTCCCAAGACGAGGGCAGGGAAGCGGCTGAGAGCCTTCGAAAGAGCAAGGAACAGGCCCTTAATTTCATATATGGCCTTATCAAGATACACCATGCATCAAAACTACTTCAAGGGTATGAAGGTCTCATTTTCCATGCCGCCTGGGGCGTCTACCGTCGGTCTGCAGGGAAGGTCAGAGGCATTTCCGAAGTCCTGTATCGCGACCTAAGAGTGGTGGCTTTACTCGTTCGTTTGTATCCTGAGCTCATAAATGAGCAGGTACAAATGGAAAGGGAAGATGAAGCTTCGAATTACTTCTTGAGGGAAGAAGGTGCCCGGCGATACGAGCAAAAAGAGGTGGGGATGGAGGAAGAGGAGGAGGAGGAAGGGGAGGAGGAGGAGGTCACGTCACAGAGCGAAGAGGGGAGCGAAGGCGAAGAGGAAGCAGAGACAACAAAGTTTATGGGGACATGGGGCACAAAGGCTGGGGGAGGACACGGTCCTTCGCACATGGCAGTGCATACGGAAAGACGACGAGAGATCCCAGCCGGCTATCAAATGCTGCGGGTCTTCCGCCGCCAGAGACGAGGTGTCAAGGGCCAGGCAAAAGCCACCCGGATGTACGGACAGGAATTGAAGACTGTGGCACTAGTTTTGGCGTTGATCTGGGAGCAAGTGATGGTCGAGGAGGACAGAGGGGCGGACGGAGGGTCGAAGATGGTCTTAAACGAAAGTCACTTAGTAATGGAGCATTGCCAAGCGTTGTTGAGTAAGAGAGAGCCCCCTCAGCCAGACATAGCCGCCGGTATATTTGGAGCAATCGATCGGCTCCTTAATATCTCCTCGGGACCGTTTGAAAATGGAAGAAGGGAGGACGGGAGGGAGGGGGGGAGGGA
>NW_005803335.1:6214-6528 GCF_000240725.1 Microchloropsis gaditana
TTTTGAGGCCGATGCCGCCCGTGTATGGACAAGCCAGAATGGAACATGATTCCCTCCCCTATCGAGGTCGTCTTCGGCCGGGGGGTGGGATAACATGCGCGCCTGCCAACCCTAATCATGGCCTTCCTCCTCCTCCTTTCCGTCCTTCCTTCCCTCAGGTGGTGGCCGATGGCGTCCTGATCGACTACTTCGACGTGACCGCGAATGAAAGTTCCTTGACAGGAGAGGCAGAAGATATTGGCAAGAGTAAGGAGTCTCTCCTCCTAGCCCTTCCTCCCTTTCTCCCCCCCCCTCCGTCCCTCCCCGTCGATTGT
>NW_005803335.1:8530-8726 GCF_000240725.1 Microchloropsis gaditana
GATGCTTTTATTGCCCTTCCCTCTCCTGTCACCCCGCTTCTCGGCAATGGTCAGCCGAACTGATCCTGGCATCCTGCACCCACATTTGCGGTGCGGAGGACGGGAAGAGTAAGCCCCTGGACGCGGAGAAACGGAAGGAATTGGAGGAGTATATCACCACGCTGGTTCCCATTTACGCCACGACGTCAACTGTAGA
>NW_005803335.1:10032-13930 GCF_000240725.1 Microchloropsis gaditana
CCACCGTCTGAACCTTGCCCACGCCAAGGTTGGAGGCAGCAATCGCGCCCCCCGCCCAGATGAGGGTGAGGAGAGGAATGGAACGGAAAATGTCGTAGGTGGTTTTCGCGCATTTTTTCAAACCAAGGCAGCAGCCCGGCGCCCCTTCCTCTTCCTCGTCCACCACCACCACACCCGCTTTCGAGTGCACCACCAAGGCCTGCTCGCTGTTGGCGCCGGAGGAGCTGCGACGGGAGTATCGTTGGCTGCCCACAGGCATGCTGCGCGCTGAGACCCGTCGGGGGGAAATCTCCTCCTCTTCATCGAGGTAGTCGTCGTACTCGTCACCGCTGTCATCGTAGTAATGGCGGGTGTTGGTGATGCGGGAAGCGCGGCGGGATTGCCGGGCCCCTCCATTGGTCCCTGCGCGAGACTGACGGTAGTGGCGGCCGGGAGAGGGGGAAGGGGCATCCTCCTCCTCGTGCCGATTCGAGAAACGAGAGCCGACGGATTCCTCCTCAGCGACGTTCCGCGCACGGGTGCTTCCCGCACCGGAAGCGGCAACCATGGCTGCGGTGCGTTGGTTGTCCTTGACAATAACTTGTTCGAGCTCGTTGACGACGTGGGCGTGGCCGTCGTCCAAAGAACGCTCCTCCTGTGAATTGGAAGCGGGAGGCGCACCGGCGGTCGTACTCTTGGGAGGAGAAAAGCGACGGATGCCGAAAGGCATTGAATGCTCTGTGTGGATAAACGTCCATGAATGTCAATAGATTAGCACATGTAAATACCATGTTGTTGATTTGTAGAGATACACCGTTGAAAAGTGGTCGGTCTTCAGCCTCCAGTATGATAACTAAAGAGCATCACTTTTCGCACAGACGCACAATATCACCCCGCAAAATCGATTTATCGTTGTCATATTCATTATGTCCTTCATGAACTACGCAAGTGCGATGATCATCAGTGACATTTTTGGCGCACTTCTTTTTCAATGCAATGTAATAGCATGTGGGCGTAGGGACAAAAACAATCATCACCTCCCCCTTCAATGTTATTACCTCCCAAATCCGCCCGCTAAAGCGTCAATCCAACACTAACCAACAAGGGCATGAGTAATGTATGTCTTCAAAATCGATGTGCGCGCAGCACGCACACTCAATGCACGAATTATGACGGGCTCAAATCTGCTGGCATTTATGGGCGTATCAAGCGGGAACTTAACGGCCTGGAAACAGCAGGTAACGGTCAAATGACCATACTATGAACCAAGAACCATTTCAGTCGGAGAAAAGAGACCATTGGATCGAACGGTATAAAAATGATGTTATCGTAGGAAGATAGTTTTGCTATGAAGATGAAATGTATACATCGTGATCTTGATATTGATTTCGACTGCGGACGACTGACAAAGGAGCGTTTGCTTTTTGCTAGCCGTTAAGCCGTTTCTCTCTTTTCTATGCCTTTCCTTTTTTATTTCCCGCCCTTTCATCAAATCACAATTTTTCGTCTCGATCCTTAATTATGCATTATCAGTTAGGTGTATATTGATGGTTACACGATTCCAGCTGAGTTTCCTGCATCATTCAGGTTATACGCATGGAATTCAAAAAAAAGTGAAGAGCATATTATTATCTTCTTGCGTTCAGGGTGATAAAAATTTTATCGAGCTGACCACACAAATACTTGTCATCGAGAAGAGGAAATATCTGTGTCTACTGTTTTCATTAGAAAGCTCGTACATGAAAGATATGTAATATTTAGAATCAGCGTTTAAATTCCAGTGGACGGCCATAGCCAGTGACAAAAAGAATTGAGATTTCAGCTATATGCTGAACGCAGTATTCGCTTCATCTACAGTGCTATTAGTCGAAGGAAAAGAGGCTCACCGCTGTACGAGATTGTGGCTATAACTCTTTACAAAGTAATGAGATGACTCGTGATTAATTGATATGCTGCGTGTTCCTCGTGTGAGACTCGTCTCCTGAAGGAGGTAATTAAAAAAAAATCGTACAAAGGTAACTATTGGATACATAAAAGATTCCACATGGTGGTATATTGAGGTTCTTGTTCAAATCTATTATGGTTCTGATTAAGGTATTTGCAGGTATAGTAGATGTTGGAAAAAATGGGAGCACTGAAAACGCCTTCATCCGACATTTTCTTAACAAAATTTTGACCTTGTGTATCAAAGAGCACATTTTGCGTTCAATACATGTGAACATGGATCGTTCCGTCGTAACACATACAGGTCGGATGTAAGTGTGCTGTTCTTAAGGAACGGAGGTGAATGGCTTGTCCAGATGCGCCCTGAATGGGTACTTAATGAATCAGCTAAGTGCATAGAATTTATTAACAACAAGAAAAAAAGGATCACTCTCTTGTCAATGCTTAGGCGGACCTAAGCAAGCAAGTCTCGCGAGATATTCGTATCAGGCGGGGGTTATGAATCTTGGTGCTAGCTCAGATAAAATGCGGCATAAATAACAACGCAAGCTATTCCAACTACAAATTTGTATCGAACGTGCAACCCTCGTCCAGGACGGTGTGCAACCACGTTGAGCAAAGTGTGGCGTGCGTCTAAAGTGCTAAGGCGGGTGTTGGATAACCTATCTCAAGGCATCGCCGAGGCTTTGGGCCAGAAAAAAGCGACGGGGGCAAAGCTTTCTTGTATTTAGCAAGGTGCCAACATGTCTGAAAGCGCCCTCGAAAGTAAAGTACACAAGGATCACCGTGCACTCAGTGCTCGACAGTCGGATAGGTTCCTTATCCGCAGTCCTGGGGTGTTTGGCACTCAATGGGGTGGTCGAAACAAGGACATGTGCGGGCCAAGCCACGCATGCGCCCCGCTCGCGGGAATGCTCGAAATTAAAGACGGCGACGTCCCGAAATAGTGCCCACGGGGGTCTTGGGGACACAAAGACACGCGAATTCACGCGATTTTGAAATTACAAACGTGTGTCATGGCATCCTCTTCCTTGGCATCGTGATATGCTGATTTTTTTTTTCTAGAAAAGTGGGGTTTTGCTTCGGACTTCCACTACTAATGATGACGAATTGAAAAAGGGGAACTTCAGGGGGGCCATTCCATCGACGTGTCCTCACCGTCTCTCTATCCTTGTGTACCGGGACATTCCAAATATACAGACAGCTGGCCTAGCATGGTATCCTTCCAGATAGGGCCTCGGGACCTTGCGGAGTTAAATGAAGACCAACAGGTGATAACGCCCTTCCCAGATCTGCCCTGTTCAGATGTCATCTCGGTCCAGCGCCGTGCTAACTTTGTAAGGTCTTTTTCCCATTTACGCCACGACGTCAACTGTAGACGGCTCAGAACGTTGCACGTCTCCGAGCCAAGGGTGGCGTCTTGTGGCTTCTCAAGGCTTTGCGCACGCATCACGATAGAGGCATTCCTTCCTCGGAGGTAAAGTGTCCGTGGTCCCTGTCCTACCAAAAAGCGCATGGCCCTCCCACTGTCTCTATTGATGATGAGAAAGCGAAAAGTCACTTAGCTCCTTTTTTCTCCAAGCCCCTCGGATTCTCAATCACTGGGCATCTCTCTTTCGTTTCACAAGCCTGAGGAATCAGACTCTGAAGCCGTCCTGACTGCGCCCCTCTCTCCCCGCCTGCACTTGCCCCTCCTTCCCTCCCTCCCCCCTTGTCCCAGGTGCCACATCGACAGGAGGTCTTCGGCTCCAACCGTCTCCCCGAACCTGAGGCTGAGTCCTGGCTGAGCATTTTCATTGGCAGCTTCAATGACGCTACCCTGATCGTCCTCATCGTCTCCGCCATCGTCTCCTTAGTCATTGGTAGGATGCGAGGGAGGGCGGGAAGGACGTAGACTTGGAAGACCTTCCTGCCCCTTCCCCCCGACGCGCTTTCCTTCACACCCGACCAACCAGGCCGGTGAATCAAATGTCAT
>NW_005803335.1:16912-17951 GCF_000240725.1 Microchloropsis gaditana
GGGGGAAAGGGAGGGAGGGAGGTGGGGAGGTCGAGGGGGGGGTGCGAGCCCTGGTGGGCGGGGAAAGCTCGATGTTGTTCAAGAAGAGGCAAGGGGAGAGGGGGAGGGCGCGAGGCGGAGAACGCCAGTGATGGGGATGGAAGGGGTGGAGAAAGCATGCTGGGAGGCCGTACGGGCTTGTCTCTCACGTCCGAAGCGCGAAAAAAAAGACAATAAATGGCGCGGGGACGCCGGCCAAACTCCACACCCACCAAGGGGAGATAGGGTTGTGCCACCTTCTTTGTGAATCCTACCACCGTTATAATTGCGTCAACTCTTCCTCAATACATGCTGTGGAGGGAGGGCTCCAGCCTCGTCCCTTCCTCCCCGCAGCACGTTGCCTCCCCTCTCACAGCGCACATGCTTTCTCCCCGCTCTCTTCCTCTGTCCTTTGAAGTTTTCTCCTCGGGGGCGGCGCGAAGACTGGGAGTGAAGAGTCTTAAGGAAGCGGAGAACCCCCTTCCCTTTCCTCCTCAGCGCCCGGTCGTGCATCGCTTCCCCTTGCTTTTTTTTTCAATTTCTTTCCCGTTAGTTTAAAAATCCTGCATACGATCCCCCTAAAAACGACCTACCCTCGTCGGCCCCCCGTCGCTACAAATGCTGCCATGCGGGTTCTTTAAAATGAATATGCGTAGGGTCAATTTCCCGTCCGGTGCCTCCTTCCCGACCTCCCTTCTTCTCCTCCTGCCTACCGCTCTTCGCCGTATCTACCCGACCCAGCGACTTTAAATGTGCAGTTTGCCATGGTGAGTGCCAGACAATTTGACACCAACATTTCCTCCCCTCGGAGAGGGACACGAACGACGCGTCTAGCTCTTATCAGGACCACCAAATTCCACCTCTCCCCCCTCCCTTCTGTCCCCTCCTTCTCTTAACAAATGTCTTCGTCGTAGTAGTAGTCCGCCTCCTTCGCTTCGGCTCGGCTGGTGGAGTAGGGTCGAGCCCGGCTCAAGGGCCCCGAGACAGACCGAGGGCGTTTCATCATCATCCCTCCCTCCCG
>NW_005803334.1:0-1928 GCF_000240725.1 Microchloropsis gaditana
GGGAGGGAGGGAAGGGAGGAAGATGAGACAGGTTCCCTCGAAAGAGGAGAGGCAAGAGAAGGACAGGGAGGCATGCGAAAGGACAGTCGAGAAGTAGGACGTTAAGGACATGAACGTCGCCCGATACCACCTACCTACCTGCTCCAACGACAGTACCCACTCTCCCTCGCGAGGATGGTCGGGGTAGGGGAGCCCAACCAGTTCCCGTGGGGCGTGGCTGGTGGTGGTTACCCACCCGGGGGAAGCTTGTGGCGGTGGCGGCGCGCGGTAATATCGAGGCGCATGGGGGTGCCGTGCTTCGTAGCGGTGGTATAGGGGTCGTGGATAGGACATAGGGGGCGGCGGTGGGTACGACGTCCGTCGGCGTGGTTGCTGCATAGGCCACTGACCACCCAGTGCGTCCACTCCTTCCCCCGCCGATCAACGGCGCAAAGATGTCGCTAGGGTGGTGGGCGAATGGTTTTGCGGAGGGCGCGGCGAAACTTCGTCTGAAAATAGCAAGCGTGCCTGTACACGTGACAAGGTAAAGAGGGGTGATACGCATCTCGTTAGCGTCCGCAGATGCTGTAAACCCATCGTGGTAACAATTGCCCTTCCTCCACATTAAAATCATACCACATTTTGAAGTCACCGTCATTCCTTGGTAAATTTTTTCAACTTGAGTCTCAATCAAGCAATCGTCTGTCATTATTTTCTGCTTCCTCCTACGAGGACTCTCTCGCCGTATCATCCATCTCCGGGACTCTCCGAGACTGCCATGAGATCCATTCTTTTGCATTGCAAGCGACAGAAAAGGGCTGACAGCCACACATAGTGTGCAGGATTGACTCAAGGGATGGACGTAATGTATGGCTGGACGAATGGAGGATTTTTGACCTCATGGCACCTTTATATCGGTGGGTGGGGCAAGATGGGCCTAACAGGAGGATCGAGACGCTTGGTGGGAGCGTGGAGGAGCTGCCAAGAAAGAGCTTTTATCCATACAAAAGTCAACGATATGGTCCTCCTGTCGATGACAGGATCCCTCAAGACTCGCTGCATAAGTGTGTTGAGTGTGTGTGTATCGCTTACAATGGTGCCGCAGTGCCTCATAGCATCAGACTGAATTCATGACAGACGCCAGCGAGCCGCCCCAAGTTGATAGGTGCCTCGATATATACCCGTACTTTTACATCACAACGAGCACATCTCTGTCGGTGCATGGATACAGGCACCGATAATAAGTGCTGGACCTTTGCCAGGCGATTTCGAAGAGCATTCAAAAAGCTGAGGCTAAATTACCCTTTCACGGACGCAATTTCCAGGCGCGGGACCCGGTTAAGGATTACCCAACACAGTTCCCTTCGGTGGAGCAACAGGCATTCCCGCGGTCGAATTAAGACACGTGGGACGGAAGAGGATCCTACCTGAACGTTCGACGGAGGAGACAGAGTCGGCGGTATCCCCCCTTTCGGGAGGTTGTACTCTGCCTTATTCGTCCAGGATCTGCATGTCACCGGGTCTACCCACAATAGGGCCCAATCGCGAGGCTCTTCGTCTCTATCGAGGTAGGTAACTCCCCCCTTCTCTCTTTCAGGATGTTCCGATGCACTCCTATCTTGTCTCGGTGCTGCCTATCTCCCCCCTTTCTTTCTTTCCGGATGGTGTCTAGGTATCTTGCTGGCATGCCCCTTCCCTCACGTCGATCTGTCCCCCCTGGCACCCGCCACGGCAGAAATTCTTCGCACCGCCCGACGCTTCTACTGGCCCAACGACGAGGGAGAGCCCTGGCGGGAGGTGCTGAGACGCGAGGCCCGGAAGGAGTTCGAACAGGCGCGGGCCGAGAAGGATCCGTTGATCATCGCCCGCCTCCTGGTGGTCGGCAGGGACTGCGTCATGCAAACACAGTATAAGGTGCGAGCTCCGAGGTGGACAGGGAGGGAGGGAGG
>NW_005803334.1:3152-5210 GCF_000240725.1 Microchloropsis gaditana
ACCCGGACGAGGGCGCCGATCGTGCCGGCTCCCCTTTCCTTTCCTCTCCCTTTGTGATGGTTCCCCGGTCGCGACCTTTATCACCGCATTCGCGCCCCTCAACCTCCTCCTCTTCCTCCATTGTGCCCTCCCACCTGCGCTCAACCTCCTTGCCCCCGGGATATACGGCCAGGGAGAGCAACGGATACGCTTTTGCCTGGGGTCACAGGGAAAGTAGGTGGTGGACGTGAGGCCGCTTGCCCTTCGGAGGCTCCCCCTCCCTCCTTTTCTCCCTATCTCCCTTCCTCCTTCCCTCCCTCGTTTCCATTTGCCCACCAGTGAATCATTCTTGACCACTTTCCCTCCCACTTCCATTAAAAGTTCGAGACACTTCATCGTTGAGCCCCATCGCGTCGCTCCGTAAGTTGATACATGCAGGACTTCTCCCTCCCTCCCTCCCTCCCTCTCTCCCCCCCTCACCTCTGCCGCCTCCACCACCGCACCAATGCCCTTCCCTTCCGCTGTAGCCGCCATGCCCAGGGAACTTTCCTTCTTCCCAGTCACGGCGCAAGGGCTTGGGACGTTGTCCGTGTTTGCGGCCGGTGAAGTCATCGGCCAGGCCCCTTTGTCGCCATCGCCTCCTCTGGGTTGCGGCGACCTCGCGAGGCCCACAACCGCGGTCAGCACTGAGCCTGCCGCATTCACCATACCATCGCCTGTGCGTGTGGACATGGAAACGTCAGGAGTGAAGAGCAGCGCGGTCGGAAAAGTTGTGGCCTTGAAGCGCAGCAGGTGGTCGTAGTGTTGGAGAAACAGGGGCCGAGAAGGCTTGTGCCCACACAGGAACAAAGCAACCACAAAAAAACGTTGTATTCCCGTCCGCGCCGGCGCTTTTGTATGTGCACACACTTGAAGCATAACCTATGGAACAATTCGCAGCGCTCCCTCTACGTTCGTGCCTCATCTTGTGGTGTGTAGGGTACAACCTTGTCTGCGAGGGAAGAGGACTCTCCCAGAGCCCGCCCTGCTCCCAGGTCGGTTTTGACTCACAAATTCGCACAGACGAAAACAAACAGGCACATTTTCAGTCATTTCGTTAGCAGATGAGTGAAGGCTTCCAGGAATAGTAAGCGGGATGAAAAAAAAGAGGAATTTAGGTGCACTTTGTACCCTGTCTCTTGCTCATACCCGTCGCGACCTCCGGGGGCAGGCATACCGGGTCTTACAAGGCCATTTCCTGTCACATAAAGCCTGGTATTTGGACCGTCTGAAGAACCAGTGGGGTTCCATATGTGAAGTTTGTTGCAATACGAGAACAATGTGCGCGATGCTTTTTCCTGCAGTGATACAGGTCCTTGGGAAGGGCGTAGTAATCGGGGTCGTATGTATGATGTATAGAGAGGCACGGTATATTGCGACAGCGAGTCGAGATACTGGTGGGCCCTACCCTATTTGTTGTGACACTTTTTCACGCCTCACGCAAACCACACGTCCGACAACACGCTTAAGGTGAACAGTATGGGCACGGGGAGCTGCAAGAAAAAACCTCGGCACAGTGCCAAAAAGAAACAATACAAAAAAGCTCTGTGTACGGCCCGGCGGCCCCGAGACGTGGATCAAATTCAGGTGAGAGGGCACTGGAGAGTAAAAGGGGGCACTGAACGATACGGTGATGCAGTAAAGGCATAGGAATCCACGCAGGTGGCAATGGTATTATTGACGACGCGGTTGCTTATGGTGGGCTGGTTGCCTCGAGTGACACAGTTCAACGCGTCGGATGACCCCCCTCGTCTTGATACTGCTTCTCATAGTTGCAATTAACAAAGAAAAAGACCAATGCCGCGTTGACACGGATACACCACCTCATCGCTTCTATCTTCATTCCCCTCCCCTCCATGGCATATTTTCTCTCCAGGACGAGCTTCGGGCAGAGGCGGAGAGGGGGGAGGCGTTCCCTATGCCTCATGACGACGACCTCCCCGGGGCCGGCCAATTTTACTGTCGACCGTGCGCCCGACATTTCGGAGACCAACATTGTCTGGACCACCATACCCGGAGCAAAGTGCACAAACGGCGGTG
>NW_005803334.1:5821-8638 GCF_000240725.1 Microchloropsis gaditana
ATAGGGAAGGAGGAAGAGCGAGGAAAAGGTAGTGCCCGTTCGAAAGGGCTGGAAAAGGCGGAGTTTTGTGGAAAGGAAGGACCGACGGCAGGCTCTGAGTGTAACAGATCGGTGGCCGGGAGAAGAGGAGGGGGAGCGGACTATGCAGCCCCCTAGTGCCCCCGCAGAGTCTGCCTTAAGTAGAGGAGGAAATAGCGATAATCTAGACATAACCATCGATTATACAGCCCGCTTAGCGAAGGAGTCCAGCAGTAGCAATAGCAAGACAGTACGTATCGGTAACACATAGAAAACTAGATTCATGAGACCTGGGGTCGAGGAAGCTTCTCCGGGGCGCCCGCTCCAGGCAAGCCTGAAGCTGGCGGAAACGGCCAAAAACGCAAGTGTAGGCGTTTTTTTTGAATGGAGGGAAAAAAGGACCGGTCGGGGCGGGCCAGGGGGCGGAAAATGACCGAAAAAAGCCGGCATGCACCGGTGGTGGCGGGGGCGGGTGGGACCTTTGGCCTGAGGGGACCAGGGAGTGCGTGTGGGACAAGTTGACCGCAGCCCTGTCGCCGGTTGCTGGCTCTCTGACACCCGTGCTTCGTGGCCGTGTGCCCCAGGGAGGGCTGCAACCGGGTCCTGTGGGCTCAAACGCCCGGCGCGGGTTCTAAACAGAAGGAGACGAAGTACATGCCATTTTTAAAATCGTAGTTTTAGATATCGACATTCTAGAAGAGGGACAAGACCGATGTGCGTGGTCAGGGGCGGGCCCGTAATTTTGCATGGTAGTGTACCAAGAATAAGAGGGGAGGTCATGGGGAAAACGACGGGGCGAAGAGATATAGGGAGACTGTGACGCGATTAGAAGTCAAAGATGTGTGCAACAGGTATAGATTACATTTTTGGTCTGCGACGAAGACGGGCTTCGTCGCGTCGAACCGGACTGAGAGGGAGCGGGATCGAATGCATTGAATTGAGAGTGATTTGAAATGATATGAAGTAGGGTGTCAGAGGGTCTTCGTGCGTGACGTGGATCGAATAGTTTTAGGTAGGAATCATAGATGAACCCGGATCGACTCCGCCCTGCGTCCTTGCTTTGATAGAGCTAGCTAGAGAACTTTGGTGGGTACTAGGGAAGAGAAAGGAGGAATGCGTAGTCACGACAATTCGCCGTAGAGCGTCTAAACTCCGTAGAAAAAGACTGCACGGTGAGGAGGATCGGAATATAAAAATACCCCCGCGCCAAGCCCATCTCCTGGATCATGGCGCTGCCTCCCAGGAAAGAGATCAGCGAGCCACGGTCAACCAGTGCTTATGTGCGCTGGGGAAATGACGGCCAATCTCATGCAGGGGGGAGTAAGGAAAGATGAGGGAGGGAGACGTGCTACGGTCGGGCGCCCGAGGCAACTGTCGGATGACATCCGGGTCGGTTTTTTGCGCCTGGTTGAACCTGTTTGAGGCGGGGGAGACGGGACGGATGATCGCTGTTGTGGCTCGACGGGCCAGGAGAGGAAAGGAGCAGGCGGGCGGGTGGTGCAAGGGGAATGGATGGGAGCGTGATAGACGAAATGAAGTGAAACGAGGGAAGGGTAGGTTTTCGCAGCTAGAATACTTTCGCAGCTAGAATAGCAATAGGATTGCGGTCTAAGATGTGAGTTTGAGATGGTCTTGTCAGCACGTGACCGATAAAAACGACGCTAAACGGCAGGCTCTTGACATCAGTAATGCCTACATACATACCCACACACACGCCGTGGCCGGCGTTCCTCTCGCTGTTTCTTACTTGTTCCCTTTCTTTCCGGCTTTCCACCAACGAAGTTTGCAGACTTACGACATCAAAGTGTTGAGTGAGTTTTAAGACATGTCCTCGTAAGCGCCATCGACTCGCGTGGACTGAGTGTTCTCTCGCAGGGAATCAGATCTTGCAGTCTGAGAAACGGAGGGAGGATAGCCGGTGAGAGGTGGAAGCACGGCAGTGTGTCAAGCATGGATGCTTGACGTGCCGAGGTGCAGAATGACCACATTTAAACAAACAGCTTAAATTACTTCTTTCTTTGCCCTGTCGCACCGTTCAAGTCGGTCGACACGCCGAGACTCCTCGCCCAGTGACTTGTTTTGGGACACCATTATTTGCCATTACAATACTTTCGTTGTTCGCATCCCTTGGCACTATCCACGGGCTTCAGCACGTTCATTAAAAGCTTGCGGTCGTCCCGAACCCCCCCCTTCGGATGCATTCATCCTGCCAGCCGGGCCTTTCGATAGATACAAAACCACGCCATAGCTCTTTTTCAGCCCCACCAAAGCTGGGTAAGGCCACAGAAATTGCCTCACATGCTCCCCCGCCATGTCAGCTCGACGCTTTCCTTTCACATCGTCTCATTCCTTCGCCTTCTTCGTCCCAGCCTCTCGCCCTCCTTCCCGCCCTCCTTCCCGCCCTCCCTCATGCCCTCCTTCCCGCACTCCCTCGCGCCTTCGTTTCACACGCTGCTGGCGGCGTGTGACGTCCTTGCAGAGTGCGAGGTAGGAAGATCGGTTGATGAAACGGAGCACCACCGTGACGCGGTTGTCCTGGAAGGGAGGAGGGGAAGAGGAAAGGGGCGAGGGAGAGAGGGAAGGAGGAAGGGAGAGAGGGAGGGAAAGATGCGGAACATGTAAGTAAGCAGCACCATTAAGGTCGAGAAGGACTGAGGAGAAATGGAAAAGAGACCAGGAAATGACACGTAAAAAAGACTGAGAGGAAGCATCGAATCGGGCACAGAAGGAGGAAGGGAGGAAGGGAGGGAGAAAGGGAGGGAGGGAGGGGCGACTTGCCTTGAACGCGGCGTGCGGGGC
>NW_005803334.1:8667-12297 GCF_000240725.1 Microchloropsis gaditana
GGAAGGTATCCTCCTCCTTCTCACTCGCCTGCCTTCTGTCTTTCCCCTCGGTCGTCCCTGTTGCGACCTTAGGTCAATGCCGCAGAGGTCTCCCATGTGACAAATGATCAACCGCTGGTCTGGTTGAAGTTGTATCCTCAAGTGCGGTACCTTGCTGTCACAGACGGGAGCAAGCAAGCTCGCCTCTGTCGCCGGTGTCCTTGGGAAGGTGGGCGGGAAAAGGGAGGGGCAGGACGGGGCGAGGAAGGGAGGGAGGAAGGGTTGTTGACATACGAATTTACGCTGCCGCGTTTGCCGCCCGACCGTGTGGTCAATCCCATCGGCGCTGGCGACGCCTGTGGCGGTGTGGTCCTGTCCGCCGCATTGCAAAGCCGACGGAGGGACGAAGGTGGGGAGGTAGTGTCGAAAGAGGAAGACATGAGAGTGGTAGCGGCGTTGCGATTAGGCCTGGCGGCTGCCTCAGCCTCCTGCTTGACGGAGGAAACGGGTGTGTTCGCGCGGGGGCAGGCGTCGGCGTTGGAAAGGATGATCACGCTTAAAGTCCACGTGACGCAATGACGGGTGCGAACGAAAGAGAAGAGGCCAAAGTAAAATGTCACGAGCGCGAGGGTGGTGCTGGAGGTATCTCTTTGTTATTTTCGTCACATGTGAAGCATTGATGCGACCCCCAAGCCCACAAAACTTACAAATCAACCGTGCGAGGAGTCTCACGACTCGATGGGGGGGACGCAAGGGCTAAGATAGTTGGGATACGTCCACAAAACTTCACTTCTCATCCTCGTGTAATGTGCGAATCCGTCGACAAAACTTCACTTCTCATCCTCGTGTAATGTGCGAATCACCTCACTTTTAAAAACAAGCGATACTGGCATTTATCACGCTCAAATATGTAGCCACACGTAACGTACGTGTGTCGCATCACGCCCGCGTGAGCATACACGCCCGACTTCATATCATGGCCTTAATACTCCTGGCATAACATGAAAACGTAGATGATTGCGGAAAGCGAATATTCAAGACACCGTGGGGAATGCATGCATCGCGCATCTCCAAAGCAAACAAGATTCTGTTATGATTCCAAGCGGGATTTTCAATATCATCATAGCTTTGAATTGGATTGAAAGTCATCTCCATTGTACATGCAGCACTATGGCTCCCAAATAATGGCGAATGAACCGCAATGCAAGACCAGTGCATCATCAGTGACAACGCATTACATAACCTTCGATGATATCGATGATGTCATGGCAATACCTGCTTGTCGCAAATGACAGCAAAGTGGAAAACTTCGCTCGCAATGAAAGAGGCACGTCCCGCCCTCGTTCCGCGCGTCGCCGTAAGCCCCCCAGGAAGGCAATACAGAACCGAAAAAAACACGTGGAAGTCATCAGCTCTGTCTGTAGTCGACATTCCGACCTTTTTGTTGACAGCACGCAAATCCTTTCATGTCAAGCAAGTGCTCGCCTTAAACCAAAAATGGATGTCCACACCAAGGACGCGGAAGGAAAATGCCGAAGATATAATCTTACAATAGATACGGAGGCACTGCCTTTAAAGATATGAGGGGGCTTCCGAATGTGCAAACAAAGCGCACGCACAGCTCTTCTCCTTCTCGAAGAGACCTAGTGCGCAGTAGCGTGCTTCAGATATTAATTTAGGCCCCGCAGGGTCGATCGTGTTATTGTTCTGCTTGCACACCTTGGCTGCGATATCCATAAATTTCCGGAGACCTTCCTCGGCTGTACAACCGAGAGAAGCCTTCTGCCGCCGCCGACACGGGCGGCTTCTGCTTCCATCGAAAGATTTATCCACATTCACACAATTGGCTGGTACCACCCCGTGTTTCATGCTGTTTTTTGCACGAAAGGCACTATGCATGGCATTGACCGACAACGTTGCAGGGATGGGGCTAGGGGGGGGCGGCGTTGATCCTAGCCTACACTGCATGAGCGAGCGTGGCACGAGACAACGACCACAACTTGAGATAATTTCGTCATCGGCTGCCAGCTTCCGAGCCGAGAGTCGTTCTGACTCTCAAGCATTCTTTCCCTGACCAGCACGTGGGGGGTGAAGAAGCATTTGGGACATTCCCTGCCTTTCCATGTGCGCCAAGGCCGCAGGCAATTTGCAGCGGAGTCGTTGAATTTAATTCGTTAAGTTTGCGGCTGGTGGCTTGGTCGCGTTTCCCGAAAGCTTGGCGAAGAGTTTCGTGGTTGCGTTTGGGTACCCCGCAGGTGGTGTCCCTGCGGAAAAGAATAAACGAATCATCGGCTTGACCACCTGGTTCATCTTCACTATAGAACGAGAGGACCTCAGAGACGTATTTGTGTTCCCTGAGGAGAAAATTAGCGGTCACTGTGTGATGCACCTTCTTGTCCACAATTGGTCATCACCGTGCACATTTTTGGTGACTTGGGCGTATTGCTGCGTGATGTCGCGTATGATTGCGGACCAATCCAAATGATTTTTTGGACCGATGCATCAGGGGGCACTTTTAGAAACCACGGCACGAGGCTTGGTCGACAGATGGTATCTGGAGAGCACCTTCCACCTGAAATCCTTGGGTGCAGATGTAGCATTCAAACCTCTCACCACGCTTACATTTACTCTCACCATAATTCGTGCCACCAGGCAGTGTCGTGGCAATCGGCACATGGCCACGCTCACTTCGCCTCTGGAGGGGCTTCTGAAAGGGCGCCTCCAGCCTTATCAGAAACGCGAGAAGGAGGCAGAAAGTTGTTACGCCATGACGGTACGTCGCGAGAGGGGATGAATCCTGAAGTGAGGCCATTTAAGATTTGTTTGAAGTTGCCGGCATGGTCTTGTGGTGGGGAATTAGGGGCTGCGGTAATTGCGTCGGCTGAACCCTGGCGAAGGGGGAAATCCTACCGTAGACAAACACTGGCATTTCAACCATGTGATGTGTCTTTTCGTCCCAAGAAACGCAAAATTGACATCAATTAACATCGTTTCGTCCTTTCCACCTGCAGGAACCCTCCACGGAAGGGGAGGAGGAAGACGACGAGAGGGAAGGATTTGCCTACGACGAGACACCTAGCTGTGGCATGTTTTCCCCTCCTTCCCCCCCCGAAGACATGCCGCCCACGGCCACTTCGCCCTGGTTTCTCGACGATCCACGAGAAGAGCAGCCACCTTCGCGGCATTACCCTTCGGGTCCCACCCCAGGCGGCTTCGCCCCTACGCAGGGTGCTCAAGGCTTTGGCATGCCTTCCGGCCCCTCTTCCCCTTCCTCCGTCGCCTTTTCGCTCCCTCCACCTTGTCCTTCCGGCCCCCACAACGCGTTACCTTCCCAGCAAGCGTACTACTACCACCAATGCCAAGCCCCCCAGAGCCAAGCGACTTTGGAGGCACGTTACTTACAGCGGTTGCGACAGCAGAGAGGGGAGGCGCAGCGAGGGGGAGGGAGAAGGGGAGTGGGTGTGGTGGTCTTGCCCACTTCCTCGTGCAAACCTTTTTCGCAAGCCAAGCACCTGCAACCGCCTGGGAAAGGCCGAATTTCCTGGAAGAAGGAGGGAAAAAGGAACCGCACCTCCTCTCTTCCTCCGCACAGGGACCTATGGGAACCTCATGGACGGAGGGAGGGAGCCTGGTGGAGGGAGGAGGTTAACG
>NW_005803334.1:12307-14546 GCF_000240725.1 Microchloropsis gaditana
TCAAGAGCAATGACCCCATCGATGCCGCCTACAAGGAGGAAGGGAGTCAGACGTGTGCCAACGAAATCCTCCCTCTCTTCCTCCCTCCCTCCCTTCCTCCCTCCCTCCCTACCTGGCCCATGCAGATGGTGGCCACGGGAGGACGTATATACTGCATCGTGTCATAGATCGCTAAGCCCGCCGTTACGATCCCACCGGGCGAGTTGATGTACATGTAGCATGGCTTTTCTGGGTTCTCAGCCTCCAGATATAGGAGTTGAGAGGTGACCAGGGAGGCCATGGGCTGGAAGGAGGGAGGAAGCGAGGGAGGGAGGGAGGAAAGGAGGGAGGGAGGGGAGGGGAAGAGACGCCATGGAGCTTCTCGCCTTCAAGATGCGCGAGAATCACGTCCTGCAAAGATTTGACTGCTTCGACTGATCATTGATCACATGTATATTCTGGTGCGCTCTATCTGGCCCCCCTGAAGTTAACCTCCCCTGCCCCTCCTTCCCTCCCTCCATTTCAATTTGCTCCGTGCTGCATTTTTACATTCCTTTTCCGCCTTGCGCTTTCACCCTTCTTATTTATACCTCGTTTCTTCAACGAGAGCAGATTCCCCATTTCCATCTTACCTCCGTCACCGGACCATGGCACATGATAATTCTTTCCTTCAACAAGCGGGAATAGATATCAGTTATACGCTCGCCCCGCGGTGTCGACTCGATGACCATTGGAATGACAGAGAGTGCCCGCACGGGGGCGATAAATCGGGCAGGGTGGGAAGATAAGGCATTTGCTGAAGATTTTGCCATTACATTCAGGTGGGAAGCGGAAGTAATGGCTAAGCTTCCTCTCCTTCCCAACGTCCGCCTTGGCAATTGTAAAAAGACCTGCATTTCTGCAACAAATTCGCCTGTGATGTATGCACGACATGGAAAACATAAATAAACAAGTGTACAAAAATACATGAAGTGCGCATATGCGGGGAATAAGAGAGATGCAAGCATTGGTTTTGGAGGGATGTTTCTTTTTCCCCCCCCGGAGACTGCCTGCTGTGGCCTCGCTGTGGGCGACCCTTTGTCCGTTTCCTTCCCTTACAAAGGACACAAGAACACATTCAACCCTAAAATGACAACACAACACGCATTCAACCCTTGGAAAAAAAACAGGTTATCTGCTTTCTGCTGCCTCGAGTGGCGCCTTTTCTCCCATGGAAAGGCCTGCGAGCCCAATATACTCCTCCCTGTTGGAGGAGGCACTTTCCTTCTCGACCCCCTCTTGCGCCCCGGCAGCACGGTGTGTGTGCCAACGGCTTGAATCCTTCGGTTTTTCGTTTCCATGTCTCGACATTATTCGTGCTTTGTGGGTCTTGTGTCGTGCTCACGATTGAACGCTTCCGTCTTCCTGGCCTTGCCGTCCTCCCTCCGAATGATATTCCTTCCCTGCTCATCGTTCGCTTCCCCATGCCTGCCCCTGAATCCACACATCCACACCATGCACTTCTTGGAAGACATACAGCGAGAGACTTTCTCCAGTCCCGTTTCGCGGCACTGCCGTCGACAGTTTCTCTCTTTATCGACGGGAAAGACGTCGCCTTGCCCTTGCCCTCCCCAGAGGAGCAGGGTGCATTCTGGGCCCCCCTGTGTCTATGGCTGGATTTCCTGCGACGAGAAGGTAGGAGGGATGCGAGGGGAATAAAAGAGGGGGAGATTTTTGTCAGTGGGCCACGCGGGGCCCGAGGCACGCGCGAGGGGGGAAGGGGTAGGAGGTTATGCTCTCCCCTACTTGTTCTCTGCTCTGTGCGTCTTCTTCCCCCCAATTCCCCTCTTTTCCAGTCGTGTCTGTGTTCTCTTTCGCTTGGTGCGGGGGCATGCCCGTGTCTACCGGCCTGCCTCCCTCCTCACGGTCGCCTCCCCTCCCCTCCCTTCCTGACTCCCCGTCCCCAGCAAGGCGCCAGGGGAAGAGGATCGTGGTGGGCGTGATAGGGGCAGCGGGGGCAGGGAAATCCTACCTGTGCGCTTTCCTCGTGGCATTGCTCAAGTCGAAAGTCCTCTTCCCTTCGCAGGGAGGGGAAGGGAGAGGAGAGGAAGGGGAGGAAGGGGGGGGCGTGGCAGTGCTATCGATGGATGCATACCATTACCCCAACGATTACTTGGACGCACACGGACTTCGACCGCTCAAAGGTCCCCTCTTCCTCTCTCCTCCCCTTCCTCCCTCCCTCCCTCCCTTCCCCTTCTTCGTTGGGCAATGCCTTTTCGCC
>NW_005803334.1:15696-17300 GCF_000240725.1 Microchloropsis gaditana
TGCCAGGCGGCCTCCACGTAGCCAGGCTGGTAGGCTGCTGGCATCTCTCCGGTGATGTCTTTCTTGTGACCGGGGGGGAGGTTGCTTTTGTACTCGTACTAACGTCGAAATGGAAAGAGAGAGAGGTGGGACAGGGGGAGGAAAGCAAGGGTTCGAGAAGAAGGGAAAGGGGAGGGAGATGAAGGCAGTGAAGAGTCCCCAAAAAGTTACAAGACCCGTGATCGATTTGCATTCTGAAATGCAGGGAGACCGGCGTCCCTGGGGAGGATTTATGCGGGAAAGGGGGACGAAGCTCGAACGTACCTTAACCTCCTCCTTCTCAGGTTTTCCACTTTTTTCCTCCTTAGCCTTTGGAGGGTTCCTGCCAGGACGCCGAGGAAAGGTCAGTGTCTTGTGAACAATAAAGGATGTGAAAGCAGACGGGAGAGAAAATCCTCCTCAATTACTTACGGAAGCTTTTTCTCCTTTTTCTCCTTCAGTTTGCCCTTTGCCATCTTTTTTAGCATTCTCTTGCTGATTCCTCCTTCTTCGCCCCCGTCTGCATCCCCAGTCGGTTGAGGGAGCCCCGCTTGGTCTTTGTAAGTATTTTCTGTCTTGTTCGGTGCGCCGTTGCCTGGATTTATGCTTTCCTCCATGGTAGCCGTTGCGAGGCGGAGGACCGCAGAGAGCTCGTCCGCAGCAATGTAATCGGCAGGTAAAGCGCTCTTATCCGTGGACATACGCTCCGTTCTGTTGTAAAGGGATGACAAATGGCATCAAAGAGACATCGCATCAGGAAGCGTGGGAATAAAGCCTGTCGGTGCGGTGTAAATGTCCCTCGTGGCAAAGGGGAGTGGTTCCGAATGCTTGACTCTCTCTCGCCAAGGCAGATGTGCGACTCGCTCAAGTTCACCACCCCCCGAAAAAATAAATTTTGTCCCCATCCTCTGTTCACGGCCCCTTTACACGACAATTCGCTTTTTTATTTAACATCCATGCCTGCCCTTCTAGTACGCAAGGGAATTGAGAATGAAGACGAGAGACCGGGATTGTAACGTAGGCGGGGTAGGAAGTTGCTGTGGCAAGCGCACAACTTCCTACGCCATACCGGCCAAAACATTCAAGAGCACAAAGACCAAAAAGCTTGCCTCCCTTCAACTCCTGCTGATCACTGGTTTGATCCTGGGATTAGCCTCTATGCTGTGGAATCGAGTCCGTGCGCTCCAAGATCCCTTGCGCGTTGTGGCACCCCTCCCCCCTTCCTCCTCCTTGGCCATGTCTGAGAGGCCAACGCCCATTTCCTCATTCCCTCCACCGACAACACGGATGAAAACTGTCGAAAATGAAAGTCAGAATCCAGCCACTGCTATCTTGATGGTGGATACCAGGGATTTGTTTCCTCCTCCAGAGGCTGGGAACCCAGCCTTTTGGTAAGTGTGCTAGAAGCAGGACTAAGGGAGGGAGGCAAGGGGAAAAGGGGGTTCCAAGAAGAACGGCAAAAAAATCAATTCATTGCCTGAGTCTCTTTCAAACCATGAAAGGGTGCCAAGTCTCCCATCTTCCCCCCAACCCTCCCTTCCTCCCTCCCTTCCTCCCTCCCTTCCTCCCTCCCTTCCTCCCTCCCT
>NW_005803334.1:17310-17949 GCF_000240725.1 Microchloropsis gaditana
AGAGAGGTATTTAGGTAGAACCTGTGGACAGCCCGGAGCGCCGCCCAGGCCGCTGCGCACCGTCCCGTCCTAGTGTACATGGACGTAGGGCGTGTCTCACCCTCCCTTTCCCGTGAGAGGGCGTGGTGGCGGGTAGGTAGCCACGGGCCTCCACCGATCAATCAAGCACTTTTGGCCCAAACCATGTCCATGGCAACGTCCGAATTGGACGCCAAGTGCCTGTTTTCTCTCTTGTGGAGCGACAACAGGGAGAAAGTGCCTGGGGAGGAGAGAGGAGAGGGCGGGATGCCCCTCCATCAGGCATTGGGACCCTCCCTGCTCCATGACTAGCACCCGCGGCCACCCCTGTAGTCCCTGAGCATGCACCTTAGACAACATATACATATCCTATACATGTATATATCACGTGTATATCCTGTATCAATATATGCGGTATCAAACCCACTGTGCGTTCATTACCTGACAGGTCACTCCGGAGGAGCAGGCAGGGCTTCTCTCTGCCTTAGCCTCCTTCCTTTCCTCCCTCACGCCCTCCTCCCCTCCCTCCTCCCTGCCCTCGTCGGTCCCACAAGCCATTGCGGTGATGGGTTCACTTCCCACCGGAGTCCCTCCTGAATACTACTCGAAGGTAGGAAGGCG
>NW_005803333.1:0-2604 GCF_000240725.1 Microchloropsis gaditana
GTCTGGCATTTGAAGGATCCAATGCCGCTATCCTCCATCAAGGCGAACACGTCCTGGTAGCTCGTTCCCACCTTCGTGGATGGGTTGTGGTCCATCTCCCCCGCCTCTACGTCCTCATCCACCCGGTGCGTCCGTTGCCAGGCTCTCCTCCCACCTCGCCCCATCCTCCTGGCCCTCGCCCCTCCATGCCCCTCCTCCTCCCCCTCTTCCTCCTCCACACCCAACACATCCACCAGTCTCCGCCCATACCGTTTGGCCCATGCCTCCGCGCGCTGCTCGAAACGGTTCCCATGCTCGATGTACTCCTCGGCTGCCCGTCGCCTCGACTGGGAGCGTTCCTCATCCCCCCGATCGTCCGGCGCCGTCTGCCTCAACATGACCGTCTCCACGAGTGGCACGAGCCGCGTCTCCCGGGTGGATTCGTCTACACGAAGAATGAAATAAGCGGATCCGTCTTTGGCTTGGATTTTATTCGTATTCCCGTGAAGTTTGATGTCCAGGGCCTCCAGGACCCATCGGAAGGTGGGTCGAGGCTGAAAACGCCGCTTACGTGCTTGGCCTGGCTTCACCAAGCCCCGTCCCACGGCTTTCATGCCCTCACTGTCACTGCCCTCATCGTCCCTTATGATCACTTCCTCTTTATAAAAGAAGATCGGGACGTCGTGCGGGGGCAAGGGCATGTCTTCCTCTGGCATCCGGAGGAGCGTGGCAGGCTTCAGCGCATCGCCCATGAGGATGGGAAAGCTCTTTTGTCGAAACTTGGTAGAGGAACCAGACGAAGGAGAAGTACTCTTTCGTCTCCTTTTCATAGTACCTTGTGGTTCCTTTTCTCCTGCGTGCATGTGAAAGGGTGAGGGTGGGATAAGGTGACGGAGATGACGGCTTAGGTCTTCCAGGCATGCGGGGGTCATCCGCTCTCTCATCGCTTCAACTCAACTTGGAACCGTCTGCGTCCTGAGTTTGGACGACTGATGAAGACGCACCACGCAGTAGGCGACAAGATTCTTCCCGCATTTTCTCTTGATAGACCA
Source organism: Microchloropsis gaditana (assembly GCF_000240725.1). Classification (NCBI taxonomy): domain Eukaryota; class Eustigmatophyceae; order Eustigmatales; family Monodopsidaceae; genus Microchloropsis; species Microchloropsis gaditana. The sequence continues at coordinate 1,032 of NW_005803333.1, forward strand.
CAAAAAAGTAAAGGGGTGTGAACTTCGAGCGATTTAAGAGTCTTCAATCGCTTCGAGGTCAAAATTATTAGAAGGGGTCAGGAGGTTATCCCTACCGCAAGAAGCCCGCATTTGACGCTCAACAATGTTATGATGAAAGGGCACTGAATACTCACGGATATGCCAGTCAAACGTGCCTGTATAAGCTGCAGTTTTATGTCGAAAATTTTACCTGCGTAAATCCATCACGTGTCTCGAGCTTTTAGTTTTCTTTAAGCTCCTGCCTGGCCAGGATATATCAAAGATGAGCGACGCAAGCTCAAAAGGAAATGGCGACAAAACAAGCAACTCATGAAACCAACGCTTATTTTTGGCTCTCATGGCCCATCGCACACTGCATCCTACCGAGAGGAATAGTAAATTATTAGGATAATAGCAATAAGCAACGAGGCAGCCACACCCCACAACATGAGCTTTTGTTGGGTCTCCCTGCGGCTAATGCTGGATATCAAGCGCCGGGCTGTATTGGTTAAGCCGCCAACCTCTGAAACCTGCAAATAGAAGATGTGAGCAAAGAATTGCAAATGAGGAGAAATCAAAAGCACCCCGGCGACACGCTACAAGACGCCTGGAGGTGCTCGAGGTACGTCCTCATAAGCCATGTGGAGAAATGGTGTTCGCGTACGCATTGGGAAAAGAAAACGCCAGAATCAACGATTTATCGATGCCTCGACTCATTTTTCCGCATCACGAGCACTATCCTTCAAAACCATCTTGAGGTCATTTCCTTGACTAGTTTCCTTGCGTGCTCCGTCATACCCTGCCCTTCACCTACCTAGAAAATGTGAAGCGATAAGGCAGCATGAGAAGCAGATCGCAACGAAAACACCATCTGAATATTACACAAACAGTACAAAGGCTCCAAACCCCCCTTCTCATAGCCTCCTGAAAGGCTGTTTGGCCGAGATCTTTAACGTACCTTGCCTCGAATACTCTGAATTTTTTCCCGGTTCGATTCCAGCTCCTCTCCGATATGAATGCCTGCAAGCGCGTGGGTGCATGCAAGGGTCAGGACGTGCCAAAGACTCCTCGCCCATCTCGGATTGCATGCGGCCCCCTATTCCTCTCCCACGTACCGACTTGCTCCGTCTCCGCCATCACCTTCCGCGCGTTGTCAATAGTCCGGTTTTGGTGCGCCAGCCTCTCGCTCGTCTCGAGCAATCTTTGTCGCTGCACCATCGACACGCCCCCCCCCGCTCCTAGCAACGCGTCCTTCTCCTCCCGTTCCCGCGCCCGGCCCAGGTCGGCCTTGACCCCGGTCAAGACCCTCTCGTAGGTCTGCACTTTGGCGGAGAGGGCGGCTTTCGTGCCCGCGTCCAGCGAACGGACCTCCAGCTTCATCTGCTTGATCAGGCCCTCGAGCTGGGTGACCTGAGGGGAGGCTTGCCGGAGAAGGCTCTGTATCTTGTCGCCATGCGTCTCGTAGGTGAGGAGGTTGGAGAGCTTCTTCTGACAATCGCCCGCCAGCGCGCGGAACTCGTCTTCATAGGACTCGAAGATGTCCGTCATGGCGATGGACCGGCCGTGCGGGGGG
>NW_005803333.1:2614-9467 GCF_000240725.1 Microchloropsis gaditana
GTGGTCGCATCTATTCGCGGACGCCCCTCGTACGAGTCCGACACGTACATGTCTGCCTCGCCACTGGTGACGGTCAAAACGAGCTCCACGTCCGTGTAGTCAGCCCCGCCCACGCGCACGGCGAAGTAGGCCATGGCCCCGTTGTGGGCCCGCCCGGGGGTCTGCAGGCCAGGCAGGAGGCGGGGAATGCTGCCCGCCGCGTCCGTGGACACGAGCAAGGAGAGGGAAGCGAGAGAGTCGGCGGCCACGGCCAGGGTCAGGTTGCTCCCGGCATCACAGCCCTTGTTGGTGCCCAAGGCGGTGTCGATCACGAGGCTTTGCCCGGACAGCGTGGCCGTTCCCTCCAGCTCCCAATCGTGCACAGTGGCGTTGGGCCGGCTGGAGCGACACGAGGCGTAGAGCCGCGGGGCGGGACCGGACTGGGGCGAGACCGAGACGCGGAGGCTCCCCACGTCCGCCGCCCCCGGCCACGGCACTGTCAAACGCTGCGCCAGCGTGGGCCGCAGGGTCAAGGATATGGGCTGGTCCAGCTGCAGGCGGATCGGCTCCGTGAAGGCCGAGAGCAGCAAGGAAAAGGAGGCCTCGCGAAAGCCATACACCCCAATCCGGACCTGACACCGCCCTTCGGGACACCACCGCTGGAACCGCGGGTCGTGCGGGCCCAGGACGATGCGGTCGACCGCCGCGCCCCAGTCCGAGCTCTGGTACTGGTAGTGCTCGCCGCTGGGCCGCTCTCCGTCCAGGGTCACGTACATGTCGGGGTCCCCCAACAGCGGGTGCAGCAACACCTCCAGATCCACCGCCGGCGTCGCGCCTGTGCTCGCGTCCACTCCCTGCCCCCCCCCGTCGCCGGCCAAGGCCTTGGGCGACAGGTCGAAGCTGTACTGCCGGAAAGTCCCCGCCGTCACCGCGTCGCTCTGAGGCCTGCCCAAGGCCAGCGGCACGGGCTCCGAGTTGTTCCAGCGAGCCAGGAGCGAGAAGCCCCCCCCCAGGTACCCAAAGACCCCGACGCGGTAGACACAGGCCGCAGGCGCTTGCCCCGGATGCGCCGGCGGCTGGTGCTGGCAGTTCTTAGGATCCTCGTCCACGATCACCAGGGAATCAGCCCCCAAGTGGGAGGAGGCCCACTCGTATCGCTCGCGGGTGGGAAGAGCCAGGTCCGAGCCCAAGGAGACGTACAAGTCCACGTCCCCGCCTAGGGGGGTCGCCGTCAGGACCAGATCTTGCCCCGAGCGCCCTGAGCCGACGACTTCATAGTACCGGTAGGACTGCCAATCGACAACGTGGGAAGGGAAAGGACGTTAGAGATGAGGAGAAGGAGGGCAAGAGGCAGGGATAACGGACGATGGGGAAGGATGGGGGTGTAAGGGGCACTCTCAGTGGCGACGACCCGACGTAGGAATAAGCAAGCAGAGATTGTTTGGGGCCATGCTTGAGGAAGGATATCAAGTATGTCGTTACGTGACCAGAACGCGAGTGGTACTTAATCATCATCACCAAGCGGAATAATCCCTGACGCTTCATTCCGAAAGCTCTCTCGTCCGTCTCTCGCTTCTCAACCCCGTTCCAACCAACTCACATTCGATGCTAGCTGGCCTTCAACCACATGGTTTGGAGGAAGAAGTGTGACGGGGGCATCCGCAGCGCTACACCAATGCAGGCAATAGCACAGTGCTACTAGTAGCAGCCATTTTCCTGCGGTTCCTGCGCCAGAACGTGAGAAGACCAATCCGCCGACTATGGGCCGTAGCCTTTTCTCTGTAGCATGTATGAGCTGTGGGCGTGGCCCAATATTCCACGTTTGCGGCGGCATTTTAATTTTTCCTGTGCCTGCGGTCCAGATGTGTGGGCCACCCCACTTGAAGATCTCAAGGCCCTGACCAAGCGAAAAGATACTGAAACCGTAATGATGACCGCTCTTCCGTTCAAGCGGGTATACACACCCTGGCCCTGTGGTACAATGATCCGGTTGTGTAGCCATCGATTATTTTATGTGAAAGAGACATCGTGCACGTGCAAAGACTAGAAAAGAACACGCTTGCGGCTTTTCTTCTTTTTCCGATGGGGACGGGTACGAGGAGGTAAGGCAAGTTACACGAGAGCACAGGACATAGCCCCAAATTTCCAACACACGACCTCCTAATACAACAAAAAATGACAAACGCTCACTCATCGTTATGGATAGCCTCTTATCTTCAGTCCAAGCGTGTCATTGAAGGGCCCCGATGCTTTCTCCTCCTCGCGGGTTTTCTAAGTGGCAGATCGGATCGTCAAGGCCAGATCCATGCTCAGTCAGGACGTGTCCGACTACCTGCCAGCACGGGCTGTAACTCGTCGCAATTACTCTTCTCAGGGCTTACCGTTCCATGCGATTGTCACCACACAACAGGCTAGCGCGCTTCTCTACGCTCATCTTGTCCTCATTTTGGTCCAAGCAAACCAAGTTCACGCAGACACGAAATCGCTTCCTCCACGCACGCGATGAGCCCCACTTTCAGGACTGTCTAAATGATCGTAAGAAGATGCGGTCGGCAACGACACATGCCGATTAGGGCACTACTCCATCCAAATGGTGCCACCAGGGTTGCCACTTTCCTTAGTATTGTATGCGTCTTTGCCTCGCTCTCTGTACAGTATGCCCTCCGCCTCCATCCCAGTACTCCAATGACTTGTCGCAAAAGCAGCTCGATATCTGTTGTCTCTCTGAGCGATAGAAGAAAGTGCGGCGATATTTGCAAGCATTACGCTGTCTCAAGCCTAACTGCAGGTAGCGGTAGCGAAGATGACTCTCCTACGATGCGCAGGCGGCCTCCACCTCCGTGGCCTCGCCCAAGCCCTTCTGCGACCTCTGCTTACACCGTGGCTGAGGTGAAGGCCTTGGGAGAGCGGATACGGAAAGGGATTGATCTGAACAATGCTTTCAAAGATCTCCGGAACTGGCGCATGGCTGATGAAGGGCGTACTCCGGTGCCCGACGCGATGTACCGCGCCATCCTAGAGCACTGTCGACATCCCCGCCCTCCACGAGCCTATGCTTCCAAAATGCTTGGCTTGGCGGGGAACGTGGTGCAATCATACTTTCTGGATGTGGTGGCGTCGTCATCCGCACCCTCAGCCTTGCCTGTGAAAGAGTTTCGCGAAGTCTTGCAAGCCATGTCGCGCGCTCGAGACGCCGAGGGGGCTGTGGCCCTCCTTCGCCTCCTCACACTCCAGTGCCAGGAGAACGGGGGAAAAGCGGGTCCCGCATCATCGTATCTGGATGAGTACCTCTTTTTCCTGGTAGTGAAGTGCTGTTGCGCGGACGCAGAGGAGGGGTCGAAGAGAGCGAGAAGCACGCCGGCATTGGCCGCCGTGGCGCCCTTGATGGCTGAGATGGACCGTCTGCGCATTCCCAAGTCCAGCTTTTTGTACAGCGCTGCCTTGAAAGGCTTCGGGCGCATGCAGTGGAGGGAGCGCGTGGAGGCGCTGGCGGAGGAGATGATGGACCGGCGGGAGGAGGTGGCTCTTGATACAGTCGCGCTCAACTCCCTCTTGGATGCTCTGACCCGCGTGGGCGACTTAGACCGAGCCCGGGGCATCCTACGGGATATGGCCCAAGCCTCATATGTTTCCACGTCCTACTTAAGGCGGGGGGTTGCTGAGTATCGTCCAGTCAGACGCGGCGAAAGCGGTAGCCCCTCAAGAAGCACAGCCCCCCCCCCTTCCCGGGTCGGGGGCTCGACAGGCTTGCCTCTGCCCGACCAGTACAGCTACAACACCGTGCTCCGAGCCTTGGGGGAAGAGGACTTGGGCGCCGCCATCGCCCTGTATCGAGAGATGCGGGACGCGGGAGTGCAGCCCGACAGGGTCACCGTGAACACGCTGGTCGCCGCCTGCGCCGCCCACGGGCGCCTGGACCGGGGGCTCCTAATCTTGGAGAGCAGCGCTGTGCCAGCCTCGGTGGAGGGGTACACGGCCTTGATTTCGGCTCTGGCGGGAAAAGGAGAGCTGGAAAAGGCCCGGGACGTGCTGGAATCGATGCGGGCGGCGGGCGTGGCCCCGAATGCTCGGACCTATACGGCTTTGCTGCAAGGCGCGGCGCGGGCCGGAGACATGGCGGGCGTGTGGGCGGCAGTGGGGCGGATGCAGGAGGAGGGGAAACGAGACCCGCGCCTGAGGCCGACGGTCTGGACGTACAACGCGGTGATGGCAGCCTTGGCGAGGGCAGGCCGGGTGGAGGGCATGCTGGCCTTGCGGGAGGAGATGGCGGGGAAGAGGGGGAAGGCCGGGGTGGCCCCAGACATCGTCACCTGCAACACGCTCCTGGCCGCCCTCCTTCTCGCCACGGACCCCCCCCGCCTCCGACAGGCAGAGGACTTGTTCATGGAGATGCTGGAAGGCGGCCCCTTCCCTGACTGCTACACCTTCTCCATGCTCCTCCGCGCTTACTCCCCCTCCCTTCCATCCCGACCCCCGCCTCCTCGCTCCCCGGTGGACCTCCTACAGCGCCTCCCGAATGCCCTACTCCAACCTAAGGGGGATCAGGGGGAGGATGGGCTGGAACGCGCAGCAGCTGCCGTGGACGCCGCCGTGGCCGATGCCGGCGACGACCCTGCTTCCTGCCCCCCTCGCGGAATTTTGCCGGGGCCCGACCGACTGCTGGAGCTGATGGCTTCGCGCCATGATTTGGGGCTGCTGTTGGACACGACGGCCGTAAACAGCCTCCTCCTGGCCCTGGTCAAGGCGGGAGCGCTGAAGCGGGCCCTGGAGGTCTTCCAAGCCTTCAAGCGCGGGAGCCTGTCGGCGCTGGTGCCCATCCCCCCGGAAAGGTTCGCCTCTCCCGAAGAAGGTCGGCCAGGCATTCCGGACGTTATCACCTACACCATCCTGGTGAAGGGGGTGGCGGGCTCGGATAACGTGTACGCTGGGTCCAAAATTATGCAGCTCTACCGAGAGATGCGTGGGGAGTTCCAGATCCTCCCCGACCTGCAGCTCGCCTACGCTTTGGTAAATTCCTTCGCATTGGCTCGCTCCCGTGTAGGGGGTTTGGGTGTGGAGGATCTGGACGAGGTCCTGGGAGACCTGCGGGAACTCGGTTGGAAGGGCGAAGTTCTGTCTCGGCTGGAAAAGCGTGTCTCGAGCTACAGGGGTCTGTATTCCGAGGCTTGGAAGGAGGGCCGAGGAGGCTGGGAGGATTCCAGGGGCGGCCGAGATAGAAGGCCCAAGGCGTCGGACCGACTCTTCGATAAGTACGGGTGGAATAAGTTCGACAGCGGTTACAATTTCTTCGCGTGAAACTTAGGGAACGCGAATTGGTTAGTATGGATGAGAGGGGCACATTCGCGGTCTTACGATTTCTGTGATCAGAATGAATACCACGTGTGCAAAAAAGGGAGAAGACCGGTGAATGATTTAGTCTTGTGAACACTTTAGATGCGGGAAGAAGCGGCAACTTGTGTATTATGAAACAATTGGCGGCCGATTAGGTAACATAGCTTACGCGGCAGCACCAGTTCTTGCAGTGGCACTAGAAGCACTGCATTCGCTATAACAGCAACTGTCATCTAGATAAATTAAAGGAAGATATGCAGATAGGGTCCAGATGCTTTTCGTTGAAACGTTCTTTTTCAACCCCGGTCCCGGAACGTACGGTTCTCGTAGAAGTCACCCCCAGCATGACGACCACTGCCATGAGTCTGGTCTATCCGAACTGCCAGCATGCTTGAAGGTACTGGTGTCAGGCTTTATTGATTGCATCCGAACAATGGTATCGCCGCCAAGCCCCGTGCAGTGTCTCAGAGCGCGGGCCTGGAATCGCACGGAGCGTAAGTGGGAAAGCGCTGACGAAACAAGCATCACATCGTCGGAGCACACACTTAGGCCATTATATGCGTAGGGGCCGGTTGATGGGCAATGACTGGGCTGTATCTGGCCCGGCCTGGCACGTTGCTTGAAGTAAGCGTGGCCTTGATTGGTATGGTTCCCTATATTTCACGACACGCAGGCTTTTTGGACGGTAGCTTGTAGCCGATGGATGTCGCCCGATAATTGGAGGTCATCTCTCGCACAGCTCATGCAGCCCCTCACACATACAGCACACCATGTCCAGTGCGACCCCTGCTTACCGCAGTAGAGCTTTGGAAGAGGAAATGGACAAGTTCAGGTCCATGATTCAAAACTTCGCCTCTCCCGTGCCCACCGACTACATTCACACCCTCCCCCCCGACTTTGTGCAGTACGCCGCCTCGGTTCGGGCCGCATCCGGCAGTGATGCCGGAAAGAGCAGGCCGCGCCTATCATTGGTGGATGTTGCACGCAGCATGGCGACCACACAGGCCTTTGGGCGGCCGATGGAGGGCTTCTCCGAAGACCAAGTGCGGAGAGCCTTCAGTTTGGGGGACTGGGAGGGCGGCTCGTCTAGCCCCTCCCTTCGGAACACGGCCAAGGTGCCAGAGCCCATCTACCGCGAAATACGTCCAATACATATCCGAGACGGTAGCGTCCTGTCCACCGACCAAGGGAAAGGGACGGAAGAAAAAGCTGCCGGCAAGAAGACAGTGGAGGCGGCTCCTGCAGTCCCTAAACTTATGGCAGTCCAAGGGTCCGTCCCTCCCACAGCGAAACGGCCCAAACTAAAAGCAGGCTTTCTAAAGCCAGCCGACTCTTCAACAGCCTTACCTGAAGCCCCGTCCTCAGCTGAATCCGCGCCTGTCCTAGCCCCTCCGGCGTCGCAACCGCCTGCCCCGGCACCGTCCCCACTAGTCCTGCCACCTGTCCCTAAGGTGGATGTATCCAAGCTGACGGGCCAGCGCCGTGTCTCGGACCTGACGCAGCCGGAAGTCTTGACGGTAAGAGGCGGGCTTACCGGGGACGG
>NW_005803333.1:9477-13679 GCF_000240725.1 Microchloropsis gaditana
CGTGATGGTGAATCCCCCCCCCTCGACGGCCCTACTGACTCCTCCGCCCTCGGGATGATAGACAGTGATGAAATAGAGGCAGGGCTCGCCGGCCGTCTGAGGATTGCAGAAGCCGTTGTTGGGATTGTATTTATCATGCGCGAGGAAGACTGTGTTATAGGCTTGCGCCGCAATGTGCCTCGTCTGGTAGTGGTCAGGGTGGGGATACTCGTCCTCAGAAGTGCACTGGCTCTCGGCGCACGACCACACGTACAGCTCCAAGGGGTCACAAGGGCAGCCTACGCGACAGGTCTCCAGCCCCTCCCACGTAAACGTGGTAGCGTTACATACGGGCTCGAGCACGACTGAGACGTGCGCAGCCTCGTCTTCTCCAAAGAGAGCTGAAGGTGGGGAGACCAGAAACCTGTAGTAGGCCACATAAGCTTTCGACGAATCCGCCGGCGGTTCTGCAGTGGAGGTATCACACGACCCATCGGCGCGACGCCTCTTGCAGATTGCCCCCAGCCGCGTATTCCCGTGCTGCGGTCTCCCCGGCAAAAGTTTGGTGTGGCCGCTCCCCGTTGTGAGTGTCAGGGTGAACGTCGTGTCGGCTGTGTTGTCGTAAGCAAAAACGCCCACATACAGGGAGTGGCCCGGCGAAAGCATGTACGGCGCGCACGCACTCGTATTCACGCGCGTGTTCCCCACCTCTTCACAGGGCAAATCGTGCAAGATCACTAACTCGTCGCTTTGATAGGTCTGCGCCATCCACGTGTAATTGCCACAGACGTAAGAGGCCGTCCCCGTCTCCCCCTCACTGCTGCCCGGGGGTCGCACGCAGGCGGGGCGGGGGTGTAGGGTGCTGGCCAGGATATCGGGGTCTCCAGACAGGGCCGTCACGGCCACCCGCACGTCCTCCTTCCGCGCAAGCCGGTGCACGAACCACGCCATGCGCCCAGGCGCGAGGCTTTGCTGGACAGGCACGCCTTCCTGTAAGAAGATGAGGCTCTGGGAGAAGGAGGCGAGGATGCTGAAGGTCGAGGCATCCTCCAGGCCCCGCACGCCGATCGCGAAGCGTGTCCGGTTGCGGTGGGGCCCGGGAATGACGACCTCGTTGCGCCCCCTGGAGTTGCTGCGCGAGGAGTACCGCCAGCTGGTCGGGTCCTCGGGCAAAGGCAGCCGGGAGGGGTCGACGCGGTCCGCCACGAAGATCTCTGCGTGTCCTGAAAAGAGGGTCAGACTCACGCGCAGGCCCTCCGTGGACGAGCCCAGCACGGCGGAGAAGTACTGCATGTTGTCCCTGTCGACATGCCCGACCTGCGGCCGTCCTCCCGCCAACGGCACGATGCTCATCGCCTCCACGGAGGCCGTCAGGACGTAGGAGGTGTTCGTGAAGGCCGCCACCGTCACCAGAAAGTCGCATTCGGAGCAGAAATGGGCATCCGATGGCACGATCTCCACGACGTCGTCCCCAACCTGGTCACCCTTCCAGTGGTAATGCTCCTTGCTGGGCAGCACTTGTTGGGTATCCTCGTTGTCGTCATCCGCCGCTGGTGGTTCCACGGCCAAGATGTAGAGGTCCGCATCGCCCGACAGGGTCACGGCCGAAAAGAGCAGATGGGCGTTCGAGTCTCGGCTGTAAATTTTGTAGTGCGCGGCCCCACCTTTGACGAGATGGCCGGTGACGGGAACGGCATTTTGGAGCGTCACCAGCCCCGTCTCGACCCGCAGCGTGTATTCGCCCCCTTGCCCGGCGTACCCGTACACAGCCAGGTACACAGTACACCCGGTGCAAAAGACTCCCTCCTCCTGGAGCTCCGCCGCGGAGTACGTGATCTCCTCCACGCCCGCCCAACTGGTGCTCCTCAGGTCGAAGGTGTCCTCGCCTGGCTCCCGATCCCGCGAGGTCGTGAGGAAAAGGTCCTGGTCCGCGACATCGTCCCAGTCGTCCGACCAGACGTCCCAGTCGTCCGCCTCGTCCTTGTCCTCGCCCCACAGGTCTTGCGGCGTCAGCACAAATTGCAAGCTGACAGTGTCGGGAGGCACGTAAAAGGAGTAGTACACGTACTCTCCTTCGTTCACCTCCCCCGCCTGAGGCAAGCCGGGGAAAAGCTCGATCGGCTCCCGCCAGCCCTGGTGCAATGAGACCAGGAGGGAGAAGGACGCGTTTTCGTAGCCATACACAGAGATAAAGTAGTCACAGGCCAGGCCCCGGGATGGGTCCGGCGCGCAGTGCGTCTTCATGTCGCTGCACTGCAACGTCAGCGTGTCCGGGCCCAGGGACCGGCTCGCCCACGTGTGGTTGGTCGCGCTCGGGCGGGCGTTGGGGGCGGGGGCCACGAAAAGGTCGGGGTCGCCGTTGAAGGGCGTCAAGTGGATGCTCACATCGGCCTCCGGGTCCGTCAGCTTGAACGAGAAGTACAAGTACTCGCCCTCGCCCACCTCGTCGCGCAGGGCTACCCCGTCCTGCAAGGCCACGATGCCCTCGGCCCTCCTAGCCACCAAGGAGTACCGAGCCGGCGGCACCACGCTCTTGCCGAACACGCCCAGGACAAAGTAACAGTCCTTCTCGCAGGGGGGAAAGAGCGTGCGAGGGACGAGCAGGCGGTCACTTCCTCTCGACGTGGACTTCGCCGTCCAATTCCGGACCTTGTTATGGGCCGCATCGTAGACGGGCCGGCCCTCGAAGGTCTGCGAGACGAAGACATCGGCCTGCCCCCGAATCACGCTCAAAACCACGTCCATGTCCACGTTTCCTGCGCCCGTCCGCACTTGGTAGTACTGGAATCGGTGGAAGCGCACCATTCCCGCCGTAGGGGTGCCTGGGACCAGCAAGGGCATGCTCGTCGACGCGTTGTCCGCCGCGACGAGAAGGCTGTAGGAGGCCGCCCCCCCGCCCCCTCGAGGCGCTGCCACGGCCAGCCAGAGCTTGCCCGGGTGCCGGCATGGCGCCCCGCCGGGCCCTGTCCCTGAGGACACGTTGACGTGCAGGACCTGGTCTTCGCGGCTGTCGAGCGCCCACATGTGCGTCGTCGCGTTCGGGTAAGCGAGTGAGCACGAGGCGTATACCTGCGGCCGCCCGGCCTCCGGCGTCAAAGTCACGGCCAACCCCAAAGCCTCCCCACCCTGCCCCCCTCCCTCGCTCCGTCCCTGCCAGTCCACCACGTAGAAGGACGAGGAAGCGGCTGCCACTGCCCCTCGCACCGGCACTCCTAGCTGCAGCTGTTGCTGTGTCGTGCTCAGGGTCGCCACCAGGGAGTAAGGCCCTGCGTCGTAGCCATACACCGCCACGTAGACGGAGCACCCCGTGCAGTAGTGCGGGCCGCCAGGCGCGAGCAAGACCTCGTCGTTGTCGCTCCAGGACGTGGATCGCGCGTCGAAGTTCTCTTTTCCCGGCTCTTTCTCTGCGCTGAAGGTCACGTACAAGTCTTGGTCCGTGTCGTCCTCAGGCAGAAGCGTGATGCGCACCAGGGGCTCCACGGCCCCGTCGACCCCGGCCGGTATTCGGAATTGGTAATAGTGGTAGGCGCTCTTGGCCACCTCGCCGCTTTGGGGGAGGCCGGGTATCAGGACGGAGGGATTGAGCTAGGGGAAATTGCAAAACAAGAGAGCGAATGAGAAGGGGCAGCAGGCAGGCGGAAAAGAGAACACGAGCGACACAAGCCCAAAGACGGACGTTCCTCCCCCACCACCTACAACCCGACGCCCACGACGCTTTTCTCGCCCTCCACGCCACCTACCCATCCCGTGTTCAGCGAGGCCATGATCGAGAAGCTCGCGCGCGACCACGCATACACCCCGACGTACACAGGACAACCCACCCCTAGGCTCGGGTCCGGCTCGCAGTGTCCCCGCAGCTCCGCCGCCTGTACGGTCAGGGAGTCCGCGCCGAAGCTCCGACTAGCCCACGTATGGTTGCCTTTGGTGGGGCGCATGACGGGGGGCACGCCAACGTACAAGTCGGGGTCACCGCTGAGAGGGGTGAGGGCCAGCGTCAAGTCCAGCTGCGGGTTGACCACCAGGATCTTGTACCAGGCGTAGGCCTTCGCGGCCACGGTGTCGCGCACCGCCACGCCATCGTGCAGTGTCAGGGTCGAATCCAGCGTTTTGGCCAACAGTCGGAACTCGCTCGAGGCAAATTGTCGACCCAACACGCCCACGATCGCGAAGCAACCAGAGCCCCCCCCCCCTCCCTTCCCGTCGCGCCCCGCCCTGGCCCCGCA
>NW_005803333.1:15711-17918 GCF_000240725.1 Microchloropsis gaditana
TGAGGGGCTTTTTTACGCGACCCCTCTAGCACGAATGTAGGACGATAAATAGGAGAAGAGGAGGGATATGAAGGAGACGAGGGGGAGGGAGGGGCAAACGCGCATGGGAACCCACAGAGATGGCGCCTGCCTGGCGCCCCCCGGAGGCGTCTGATGGAAAGGGGAAGTGCGAACAACAGGGAGGGAGGCAGAGGGGAAAGGAGTACAAAATGATGACTCTATCGTTCGAGCGTCAAAGTGACGCTCCGTCATCAGGAGTCCAGCGGGTTTGGCCTGGCTTGTATAGGAGAGAGATCTAGGAAAGAAGCTCGTAAGATGGAAAGGGGAACTGCAGAGCGTGAGAAATAGAGGAGAGGGCTCAGGGACAAGGAAGGCGGAGGGAGCCGAGTTTTGGCGACAGGATGGGTACCAGTTATGGATTCCACCTTTAGTATCTGCACACAACACACACACTAGGGGAGAGATGCGACCCCCGGGACTTGGAGCGAGTGAGCACCGTGAAAGGGCTCTCCTGTTCTTGTCTTCTCTCTCCCCTGCCCCCCTGCGTACGAGATGTCAGTCGCCTGTGACGCTCGCCATTGTTTGCGCTCCGCTGGTCGCATTGCTATTGCTTTCCTCCAGCCTGTCCTTGCTTTGTACCCTCCTAATGGCGGTGATCCTTTCTGACTTTCTACTCATTTACTCACCATAAATAGCGGAGGCTCAAGTACAGGACCGCGCATGCAAGCGCAAGCAAAAGATCGATAGAAAAAAAATAGAAAGCTGAGCAGGCTGGGACGGGGAAATAATTTGAAGAACGCAAAGAAAATCAAAAAGAGTAAGCATGGCATGATGTCGCAGTCCGGTTGCTTTTTTCTTTGTGCTCCCTTTGCGTTCTACTCGTTAGTTGCAGCACACAGATGCCACGCGGGATGATATTGTCTCAAGCCGCCTGCAGACGGTCTTTGTGCAGCGTTCGGTCTTTGTACACGCCTGTTACCACCACCAGGGTCTAGACCAAGCGGGTCGATAGGCTGGAAACACCTTCCTCCGCCAGCTCGTCCCTCTCCTCTCCCTCTCCTTGCGTCACGAGACCCTCGTATCGTCCTCTCCCAGCCCCTCTTCCATCCCGTGGAGAGGCAAATTCATCTCTTGGTTGACCGGCGGCACACGAACCAGTGGGGCTAACCGTCATCTCATAATCTACCTGTTGTGGACGTCCCACCCGTGATCGCCCCTCCCTCAACCCGTTTCTTCCAAGCACGCCCCCACTCCCACCTCCCCTGTGCAGAATTTTCCGCCGCACCAAAAAACCAACGATCGCCAGAATGCCGATGACCAAAAGGACCCATCGCCAAAGTTCCCGGGCCCCACTCCCCACGCCCCCAACCCAGGCACCCGAAGCTGTCGTAGCCCGCGTTGGCGGGTAGAGACTACGCTGGTCCTGACAGGGGACTGCCCCCCCGCAAGGCAAGATCTCTCCCCCAGCAGATTTGCTATTCGCGCGCAGGCAAGCCTGGTCGCACGACCCCACCACCATAAAGAGGTACTCGGTGCCAGGTGCCAAGCCGGTCACTGTGTGGGTGGTCATCCCTTCCGCAACATCGCCCACGTAACTCGTTGGGAGTGGCCCCTCGCCCGTGGTCTCAGCCGTTTGGCCTCTTGCCGCATAACGCTCCACCCCACAGACAGTGTGCAAGACCGGCGCTTCTGCTGGGCTTGCTGACTGACGAAAAGCCTGCAGGACCGCCTCAGGAAAAGCGAAGACCTTGTATCTTACGCCATGCGCCTGCATCCCTCTTCCCCCTCCACGGCCCGATTTCTTCCCCGGCACCGTCAAGGTAGCGGCAGGCCAGGTCACCGTCACGCTATCCCTGTGTACGTGCCTCAAGGAGGGGGCAGGCGATCCTGTCGCCGGGGCCAGTACGGGCGCGATGGCGTGACCCTCTGTCGTCATCGCCACACGCAGACTGTATACCCCTGTTCCGTTCACTGCCACGAAGAGCGAGTCCTCCGCCACGCCCTTGATGTCGATGCGAGGCATGGCCTGAGCCCCGGGCAACGGGCGGCATCCCTCTCGAGTACACGTCTGTGTGGAGTCTGCCAGGTACCGATAGTCGTGCTCGGTCGGGTAGAGGCCGACGCACGAGCCGTCGCAGACCGCCAGGCTCATGGAGCCCGTGCAGGGCTCCAACACCAGCTGCACATCCCCGCCTTGCTAATCATCT
>NW_005803332.1:0-1268 GCF_000240725.1 Microchloropsis gaditana
TTTCAGAAGACCGTGTGCTTATTTTCAACTTGACCGCTAAATCATATGTACATCCTATCCTTCTATGCACCGCTTATGACACTACGAAACGTGAGCTCTTTTTGTGCGTACACAATGCATAATTACATTTTGTGTCGAATAGATGGCAAAGCCTTGGTTGTGACGGTGGCGTGACACATGGTATGGGCCAGGACGGCAGCTGTTCGTACAGAAACGCCGAGGAGCCCCAAAAAAAGCGGATTTGGGTGGTAGCCAAGCCGGACAGTTTGTAACGATCGTTCCTTTCCATTTGCCTTTGGCGGGTGGTAGGTACGAGACTTTACGCTGGGATAAGTTGACGTCGACACTGTTGGATATGGAGGGGGCAGCATAGTTGAGCACCAAATACCTGGATGCGATACTGTATGACCGGAGAAAATAGAAAAAGAAAAGAAAAGAACCTTGGTGCTAGCTAGGGATGTAGCCCACTCCTCCTATTTACCTTTGGGAAATGTCGTACTTATATTTCATTGTTGTTAACCTCGATACATCCAAATGAGGAGAAGTTGCGAATGTACACCCTGCATATTCTCATTGTAGGTGGCCTCATGACTGACTATGCCTGAGGCAACCGTTAAAATGCGCCTGGAACATTTATACTTCCATCCTATACGTGCAAGAAGGCTCCTAAATGTCACTACATGACAATTAGATTGGCACTTCCTCAGGGATTCGCATTCCTTAAGTCTCATATCATATCTAGATCGGGTCGCGGTAGAGTCGTGTACTTGGTCAGAGACCTTTTTCTTTTTCTCAGGTGACGAGAAAAAGCGAAAGCAGCTCGTAAATGCGCTTGAAGGCTTAAAAGTGGTGAAGAGTACTCTTATGAAATAAAAATTGAAAGCAGTCAACGTCTATCTGATAATCAATCTCTGAGAATTGGAGGAACGTAAGGTAAGTGTATCCGTCTGGCTACCTACCCAAGTGCGTAATTTTCAGGCAATTTGAATGAATCAGGAAAGCGTTGGGAATGATGCAAACATTGTAGACCATGCCATCTTTCGTGCCACCTGTTGCACATATTTCCCCCCCCCTAAAAAGGGATGATGACTACTAATTTTTGTTTCCTAGCATCAGAGGCCATGCATTACTCCTCAATTGTCAGACCGGTGCAGCATGCAGAATTAAGTTATCTTCGTGAGTGTATTTTTGCATTGCAAATGTTCATGTACTAATGCTTCAATGATGTCGAGACAGCCCGAAAAGAAGAGCTTTTGTGATTTGTGTTT
>NW_005803332.1:1278-6786 GCF_000240725.1 Microchloropsis gaditana
TACATGGAGTCATCCAGGCCTGCCACTTTCAACATATGTCGCGTGGACCCGTCGTGTGAGCAGTCCGCATCCACCAAGACCCTGTCATAGCCCCCTCCTTCCTCATTCGGCCTCTCCCTCCTTCCCTCCCTCCCTGCTCCGTTTTCTGCGGGATTCAGGACTCTACGCAAGGCCAAAGACTCTCTGCGCCGAGCTCCGCGGTTCATTCGCTTTTGTCCCCGCGCCTCCATGCCCTGGGAGGCCGAAGAAATGAAAAAAATAGTATGAAGAAGGGGGCATGTGAAGAACTCGGCAGAGAGGATCCTTTTTCCCTGCACTTTTATGGATCCAAGCGAACAGCACTCTTCTCAAGCATATCCTGTCCTTGAAGGGATTCGACCGCACACGTTTTGGATTCCGAAACCTTGGGCAGCTTCCATCACCTTCATTGTACCCGTTGCCGTCCCTCCTTGTTCACGGCACGCCCCCTCTTTCTCCCTAACTCACCCACCTGCCAGTCGTAGGCTCTCGAGTCGAAAATCACGTCCTCCTCCCGACCTGCCCATGCCTCATCCCATTCCGTCTCGAAGCAACACCCGTCGGCGCAGAGCAAACGGCACCAGAGGGGGACCACGGAGCAGGGTGACACGAGGACCCCCGCAGCGCGCCCGATTTGGTATTTGACTAAAATCTGGCGGCAGACGGTCAGCCTTCCCCGCGAGATGTCTACGCCTTGGGGAAAATGTAAATAGAGAAATTGCAAGTGCAAGGACGGGGGACACCGGGGTAGAGGAGGGAACGAGGGCTTGGGTGCGGAGTACGTCATGTGCCTCATGATCGGAAACCGTGACTTCCCTTCCGAATACTCGTGCACTGAAAGAGTACCTGATCATACCTGTGATCGTCCCCGTGTGGTGCATTTGCTCCGCCACCATGCACAATTTTAAGCCCGGGCAGCAACACAAGTCCAACACATTGTCCCCCGGCCTCGGTCCCAGCGCCCACACAGCCACCCCAGATGCGACGTCCATGCCATAAACTTTTCCTTGCTGATACAGCGGCCATTGTGCGATGCGAAATTCAGGAGGCAAGGCATAAAAACTTTCACTTGCATACGGAGGGCACCAGGGGACTCGTCGACCCCCTGCTGCCAAGACAGCTTCCCTTACGGTATGCTCCTCCTCCTCGTGATTCTTGTTCGCACCTACATTGTTTCCTGACGATGCCATGCGACGGATGCGGATGTATCGAGGAACAACACCATCCGAGGCGGATACAACGCGTGTGCTGTTTTCGACGTTGCCATCCCTCCTCGCGAAGCTTGCAATGTGGTCTTGGAGAAGCCCACGAAGGCGAAGTTGCTCCCGTGCAAATGCATTCTCTGCATCCACCATGACACAAAAACCGATTTACTCTTCCATTTCCCGCTCTGTAATAGGCGTGGTGTTAGTGTTTTTAAGGGCCTGCCTGTCAGGGGGTCGCCGACTCCTCGCTTTTCTCGCTAACCTCCTTCAAGAATCACACGAAACACATGCTCACGACCTCACACCCCATTCCATCCCCTAGGAGACCCAACCTTTCGTGCAGCAGATACTTAATGCCACCAAGACGTCAAGCACGCCCGTGGGGGTTTTCATTACATTCACTCCCTCCCTGGCTCTTCCTTTCTGCCGGGGCCACGCTGGCTTTACCTCCTCCCGTGGGGTCTGGCATTGCTTTTGCACGCCTTTCTTCATGGAACACTTGTCATTTCTCTGTGTTTTCAAGATCTATCACACACAAAACGTCGCATCCGAGTATATTACCAGGGACCTTCCATAAGTATTACCTCTCAGGCATAGGATCTGCTTCCTCCTCCATCTTGGCTAGTACATTGTCCACGGCCCCGTCACCGCCAGAAGACATCGCGGAGGCCTTGAAAGAGCGACCTTGGCGAACAGGCTTGGAGCCGGCAGAAGACGTTGATTTGATCGAGTTATCGGCAGCATGCATTGAGGTACGTGGGATTCCAATCTCGCACATAATGAAAAACTTATGCGTTGATTTTTGGCTGCCCAGGCACACAAATTTCGGAGCACCCTCAAAGCTTATTTAAACCATCGATCGATGACCCTCTCTCACACATGGCGCTTCTTTTTCCGTTCCAGGGTACCGTGCCCTCCGACCTCGTAGGCACCTTGTATCGCAATGGGGCAGGGCGCATCCGGGTCGGCGCCTCCCCCACACTCCGTTATAGCCACTGGTTCGACGGAGACGGTATGGTGTCCGCCTTTACCTTTACCGCGGATGGTCGCTGTATTTTCAGGCAGAGGTATTTGCAAGGAAAGAAATTTTTGGCCCAAAAGAACGCGAAAGAAGGCGCCTGGGGGGGTCGAGGGGTATGGACGCAGCGAGGGGGCCGGGAGGGAAAGTGGTGGGAGAATATGGGGCGTATCCCGGACAATCCCTTGAACACAAACGTACTGGTGCTGGAAGGGGCGAAGGAGGGAGGGACGACGAGGACCTTGGCCCTCTGTGAGGGTGGTCTCCCTTTTGAATTCGACCCCGTGAGCTTGGCCGTGCGAAGGGAGCCGGAAGATTTCGGTGAGTGCTGGGGCTCGGCGGGTGGGGCTGACGATATTCCCAGGATATACATCCTGACGTTAAGGGCTGGCCTAGACCGGAGAGGGTACGGGTCTGCAGAGGAAGTCTTTCGGCGCGACCAGTGGAAGATGAGGGAAAAGGACTCGGAACCCAGAGGCCTGCGCATGTTGTGTTCGGCCCATGTCTAGGCCTGGGGCGTCCAAGGGGCCGTCCCAGACAGGGTGACATAGGCTCATTTGCTGCCTGTACGTGCGTCCCCTGCACGCTTTTCTTAACGCGACGCTCCACCGCCTCCCTCTTCCTTTCTCCCCCGCCTTGATCCCTATCCTCCTTCCCCCTTGCCACAGCCGGACCCCATGGACGGCTTTCCTCCTTCTTCTCCGCCCATCCCAAGGTAGACCCCGACACGGGCATTCTGTACAATTTTGGCATGCTCCTGGGCCCCAGTCTGGCCCTCAACATCTTCGAAATTTCCTCTCCCTCGTCCTCCCCCTCCGCCCAGCCCGTCCTCCTCCGGCAAAGATCCTTTCCCCTCGCCTTTATCCCCACAGTGCACGATTTTGTCCTGGCCGGGCGCTTCCTGATCATTTTCTTCAGCCCATTTCAGGCTCCTCCTTCTGCCCTGGCGCGAGCCCTCCTCGGGCTCTCCTCCTTGGGCGGACAGTATGTGTGGAAAAACGGCGGGAAAACTCAGGCCTGGGTGGTGGAGAAATCGACGCTGCGGCGTGTGGCGGAGGTAGACATCGATCCACCCTTTTCAAACTACCATTTTGTGAACGCGTGGGAAAAGGAGGGAGGCAATGGGGAAGGGAGGAAGACAGGAGATGGGGACGTCGAGGTCGAAGTCTTGGTCGCGCAGCACCGATCCCCACGGGAGAAGGTGGAGGAGCAGTTTCGTGACATGTACAGGGCGGATTTCACTCCCGAGCTGGAATGTGAGACATGGCGATACGTCCTTCGTTTTGCGTACGAGGAGGGCGGGGAGGAGGGCGGGGAGGAGGGCGGGACGGAGGACCCGCAGGAGCAGGACGGTCGAGACTCGAGTGTCAGGCGGGCCCGAGTGGTCGAGGCGGGGCCGATGCCTTTGGCTGCGTCGTCGTATGGCTACGAGCTCCCAACGCTGAACCCTTGCACGGTGGGAAAAAAGGGAAGGTTCGCCTATGTGAATGCCTTGGTACGGGAGGAAGGCTTCGTGGATTCTGTGGCCAAGCTGCATTTGGACGAAGGAGGGAGAATGGAGGTGCACCGGCCCTGTCTACCTCCGGGTTGCTTTGCCGGGGAGGCGGTCTTCGTACCGCGAGGAGGTAGGGACAAGGAAGAAGGGGCGGGGAGGCAAGAGGAGGATGACGGTTATTTGTTGTTTTACGTGCTGGATACGCGGCGACAGGCGTCGGACCTGGTCATACTCGATGCCCAGCGCATGGAGAGGCCGCCCTTGGCAGTGATCCATCTCCCTGTGCGGGTGCCGTACTCCTACCACGGAGTCTGGACAACCGCGACGTTCGGGCTGGGGCAGTGAACATGGAAGGGCGGGATCTCGGTGGGAATCGCCAGGCAAGTAAGAAGCAAGTCGAGTGTCGTGGAGCATGTGGGTACTCTGCACGGTGCCTAGGGTGCCTGCACGGCGAAGATGCGATGACACGGCGGAAGCGTGAGGGGCGGAGGGCATGTACAAAGAAGGAGGCAGTGGGCTTCAAAGGGGCATCTGGCAAGGGAAAGGAGGAGGCGGGGGCGAGTGAAGCGGGTTTGTACGCAAGGCAAAATGTGTGTGTGAGGGTGTGCTCACTGGGCGTGGAGACAGGGGAAGTGAGAGTGTACAGAGAGGGGAAAACCACAGGAGGAAGAATACGGACAGAAGAGGACTACCTTGACGCGATGTCCGAGGCGCAAGCCAGGAAGAAGCAAGTAATCTCAGGACAATTTATGCGTTGTTCGGGGCATCGCCTGCTTCAAGAGTCCTTCCATCCGTGTCGGTGACTTTCAAAATCGGTCGAAAGACGGATCTGTAAATCCTTTTTTTACGTGCGCAAACTCTTGCACTATGCAGAAAGCGGGCCCAGGAGGGTTCACTGAGCAAAAGATCAAAAAGGAAATCCCGGCAACGATGGTCCTCCTCTCCCTTGCGTTCCAATCTCCGCCTTTTTTATGCCGTTCCTCTCAGGCTCCTTCCTCTTCACACTGCTTGCTGGGTGTGGTGGTCTCTTATCATGTCTTTTTTTCTTTTATGGACGCTACCATGTGCTTTGATGTTTTAAGACCTATTTCTGCCTTTCCTCTCTGTCATTGCCATCAATTACGTGACCCGCCGTCACATCCGTTGTACGAATTGATGATGGAAGTGTTCGATTGCACACATGTGTGGGCTACATGAGGTGCATGGGGAGAGCGCTACCCATCCTCCAAAGTCATGGCTGCTCTGGATGCCCCATCCCCACCTGTTCCCAGCTTTCGCGACAGCCTCTGTCGCGCTTACATGTCCTTGATCTTTTTCGTCATGGTCAACACCGCGCTGCGCTCTTCTCCCAATCGCGGCTTCCCACCCCGAAGGAAGCGGCGTACGAAGAAATCACAAAATAGATAGAGATAACTGCCATACATCAAGGCTCCTGAGTAGACATTTTGGGGTTTTACTTCGCAATGCTCAGGGTCCGTGTACAGGTAGTAAAACGAGGCGACGCAGATGCCCACGCCGACCATCATCTGGGAGATTTGAGCGACGGTGATGATCGAGGGAGGGATCCAGGAGGGCCAAGCTTTGATGGCGGTCTGAAGGAAGAGGAGTGGAGGAGATGGTGGAAGAGGGAAAGCAACAGAAGACGAGGCAGGGGATGGGACCATTGAGGGTGGAGACACGTGAAAGTGATCATGACGCATGACGGGATGGGAAAAAGCGGGTCCACACAGCACGCAGTCATGTCGCAAGGGAAGGGAGAGCAGTACACTTCG
>NW_005803332.1:6796-17906 GCF_000240725.1 Microchloropsis gaditana
TTCATAGCGACAAAATAGAGGCCCGTGGAGGAGGTGACAGCATAGGAGTGCCAGCAGAAGAGGAGGACGGTGATATGGTGGTACCAGTGGAGGAACTGAAGAGCGGGCAGGGGAGGGAAAGGGAGAGGGGGGCCAATTCCATCGGAAGGGTAAGAAGCAGTGAGAGAGGGGTCGACATGCTCGAGGGGGGAGAAGGGGGAAAAGGTGCTCCTCCAGGACACGACAGCAATCTGATGGGTGATATGCTTCTTCGAACACTTTAAAAAGGGAGGGGAATGCCGGGGGGAACGCGGGAGACGAAGAGGAATCTGGCAAAGAGAATCAACGAAGGAAAGGAGAAAACCATGGAAGGGACCACGCCTTGAGTACCTGCAGCTTGCTTTTGCGGAAGACGATGAAAACCGTGTCGACGAGCTCGGGGACCTTGCTGTAGATGAAAAGCATAACCCAGAGCCCACAGGCCCCTTCTCCGTAGGTCTCAGCGGGGTGCCGGCAAATCGTGTCCTGGGTGGGGACGAACGGTAGAAGGGAAAGAGGAAGACGGACAGGCAAAGGCAGAGAAGTGTCAGCCAGTGATAGTTTTGATACGATTGGTGTCAGCAAACGGGAAGGAATGACAAGGAATGCTCGTCGGGTTTGAAAGGGAATGGGGAGGGCCACCTTAAAGGGCAGAGTCGTGACGTTTTGAAGGAGGTGTGGTACGGTGCGGAGCATGCCGCAAAAGGAGAAAACACTCAAGAGTAAGTTCCAACAAGCTAAGGCTGTTTTCCATTCATGCTTGGGTCGAGACTCCATAACCTTGGTGCCCACGACAATCATCAAGCCGTAGATCCCGCACAAAGCGAGTGGTAAGGCGGGCCAAGTATTTTGTGCGAAATTGACGTAGGAGGAAGCATGGAAATTTTTCTCATACTCTGTGTAGAACGGACTGAGTACGGGATAATGCTGGAAAAGCTGTGCGAAATATAGGTGTTGGATTAACGAGAATGAAAATTTGGAGTACCTCACACAGCATGACTGCAGGACTAAGCTGTCCTTTAGCCAAACAGAGCACCTATTTTTTCTTAAATCTCGTAGATTAATTATATTACACACTGAAATTGCGTGCGTGCGTGTGATAAAGTTGTCAACGCCTACCTGAGTAAAAGGCACGTTGTCGGGAACGCTCCGGTAGGGGATTATTTTCGGCATCTCTCCCCAGATTAGCTTCGAAAACGCCTCTGAGAGATTATTCATCCTCTCTGTATGCCAGATAAATATATTGTAGAGCCGTAGTTGCCGGTGAGACTGCTGTCACGGTTACTTGTGGCGTTCAAGGCTTCTTCTTGCACTTGAGGGAATAGGGACCCTCGTCCTGTGACAGAGAGGACAACGAAAGTGAAAAGGGGAAAAGTAACACAAACAGACGAGAAAATGCACAAAATAACGCTCCAGGTCGCTCAAAGCTCCTGAAAGGATGCGTTTGAGCAGTGGCCGATGCATGTGAGGCATCAAATCGTGAGCAGTGAGCGGGCTTTGCATAGACGTGTCCTGTGACAGATCTGCCGCGGCTCGCGGGCCGGCTCATGACTATGTTTAAGAGGCAGATTATGTTCTTTTCAAGCCCACGGGGCACAAGCGCCGCATGCCCCGTCACAAGAGGCACTATCACTTCCAAAACACCATGGGCAAGGCCCCGACACCGGGCCATGCATTTGTCTTGGCGTCGGGGTGACATGGTAGTCCAAGATATTTCAGCTCGCTCCTTCTCCAGAGCGACTTCGGACACGAAATGATACGTTCCTCTTATACCCCCGTCGTTTTGATTTGAAATGTATAAGTTTGCGTCCCAGCTGTAGCATCAAGTATTGAAATGACGCTAGAATTTCACTTCTGCTGCTAGCTGGGAAACCAAACGTGTCATATAGCCACGACCTTTTGTTTGAAGGAGTTGCCAGCTAGTGTCGAGGCGAGAGTCCAATTTATGGAAGGGCGTTAACCGATTGTAAGACATCACGCATCTAGAATTACCCAAAAGACGTCTGATGATTGAATAATTGTTTCTATTTTCCGTTCCAGTGTGAGAATATGGTGGATATCTACCCTAAAAAGTATCTAGATCTGTCGACATAAGGGGAAAGACCATCAAGGGCACTGGCTCGTCACATTCCAAACGACGAAAACTAGAATGGTTAGAATATGGACTAACAATTTAAAATGGAAAAAGCCAGAAAATGTGACAAGAGTCGTAAGCACAAAGACCACATTCTTTTTTTAATTCCTCAGAGAAACTACATGTGAGCATCACTGAGAGTTCCTTGATTGGGAGTCAAACTACCCATGGAACCGTCACACACTAAGACGCATAAGTACCAACCATTTCTTGAAACTGGTGGTATTATTGGTATCATTATTTTCTCTTCGACTGAGCAATTCTTGAACACTTCTTGATATCGAGATCAATGCGTGAAACCTCGCTTACGTAGGTACACGGACACGGCAACGACACACATAGTAATTCTGGATTCAAAGCGAAGATAACAGATGCCCTATGATAGCAATTTGATAATCCACGGACATTGTCGGGTGCTTATCTGACATAGACATCGAAGACTTCGTCCAGAAGAGGAGAACCTCCATAGTCTACGAAGACATAAAATGAAATGACGGTCCCAGATGGGTATCGTTTACCGATACGGAATTTATTGATGATCTTGTAATCTTTCAGCACGACCAAACCAGTAGTCGGAACGCTCATAAAATTTGTAGAGCCCGTGATGTTCGATCGGAGCCTGAGAAGGGTGCGGTGATTGAAGGTTTGAGTATTGGAAGGACAAGTTTGATGGAAAGAGTTGATAGATTGCACCACAAGCCTGCCAGAGGTATCTCTGCGTTTAATGTCTTCATGTTTTGCAACTTTCAGTTTGCTCACTTTGCAAAGTGATGTCGTACTTACTTGGGTCGCCATGTGTTGGGAATAATGCGGGACCTGACCAGCCTCACGTCGGTACTGTTGCCGTGCTTGCTGCTTTTCGGATGGCTGGTTTTGGTTTTGTTCTTGTTTGTGAAAGGCCAATAGTCCCCGTAAGGAGGAAGATCGTCTTCATTTGTTGTTGCCTTAGTAATGTGCATGTTGGCGATTGATTACGAGAAGTGTGTATCAGTTGCATGAGAAGTTGTAAGAAATCCTTTCTTATTGCTAGCATTTGTGTGATGCGTTCCTGCAAGGAGAAAATTAGTTCGCTCGGATATATATTGGCGCCGCAGCACCAATGCATGCACTTTTGCTGAGCAACTCACCCAATACAAGATTTCATCTGCGAAAGCAAGCTCACGAAGCTCACGGCGCCGTGTTTCTAAAAAGAGGAAGTTGGTTGTTAATGTAACTCGCCCCCCAGGTTTCACGGAGATGGGTTTCACAGTTGAGTGCCCAACTGCATCGAAAGTAGGAAATTGAGCAGTGGCTCGACCCTACGAGTTATGAGAGAATAGGTGGAGGTTAAGAAGAGGGCCATGTACAGGATTTGCGAAAGCATCAAGCGCCTCCGGTTGTATTTTGGCGTCAAAAGGTAGAGGACATCATGCCACGTGAAACTTACAATCGCAGAGATGATAACGGCGCTGGCCAAAATCAGAGAAGAGGTAGCGAACTTCATGGTGAAGATGTTGAAAAATGAGCTGTATATTGTATACTGTGCTGAAAATTGTTTACTATGGATGAGAGTGCTTCAGTGTTGATTGTCTTCCACATACGCGACGACACTTCCTTCACATGAACATCCCTGAATGTCGGTCATCCCTCAAAAGAGGAGAGCAGAAGAGCTGCAGAGGGAATTGTCTCAGAAAAAATATAGATATACATGTTGCATCTCCGTTCATACAGAGATGATGGGTGACTAAACAGAACAAGTTTCGAGGTCGTATGAGTATACGCTATGCCATGGAGAGCTAAGACTTGTTTGAGCAACGACTAATTATTAAGTGAACATGCGTTTTGATGCATTGTATGGGCCAGTACTGGCGGGAGACTTCAAGGTTTTCCATCTAAAATGTTTTAAACGAACATTTTATGCTTCTATCTCGTATACAAGAAAAGACAAATAAAAAATGCACGCAGTAATAAGAAGGAGAAATGAAGGCCTAGATTCACCAGGAAAATTCGCTACTTGTTCAATTCGGTTTCTAGCTTTTCTGCTTTTTCTGCTTTTTTTGCTTTTTTTGCTTTTTTCACCTCGCTTTCAGAAGACCGTGTGCTTATTTTCAACTTGACCGCTAAATCATATGTACATCCTGTCCTTTTAAACAACGCTTATGACATTACGAAACGTGAGCTCTTTTCGTGCGTACACAATGCATAATTACATTTCGTGTCGAATAGATGGCAAAGCCTTGGTTGTGACGGTGGCGTGACACATGGTATGGGCCAGGACGGCAGCCGTTCGTACAGAAACGCCGAGAGGCCAAAAAAAAGCGGATTTGGGTGGTAGCTAAGCCGGACAGTTTGTAACGATCGTTCCTTTCCATTTGCCTTTTGCGGGTGGTAGGTACGAGACTTAACGCTGGGATATGGTGACGTCGACACTGTTGGATACGGAGGGGGTAACACAGTTGAGCACCACATCCCTGGTTACGATACTGTATGACCGTATAAATAGGAAAAGAAAAGAAAAGAACCTTGGTGCTAGCTAAGCCGGGATGTAGCGAAGCCTCCTATTTACCTTTGGAAAATGTCGTACTTATATTTCATTGTTGTTGATCTCGATGCATTCAAATGAGAAGAAGTTGCGCATGTACACCCTCCATGTTCTCATTCTCGATGGCCTCGCAACTGACTAGGCCTGAGGCAACCGTGAAAATGCCCCCACCATATTATTGATATACTTTTATCCTATACGTGCAAGAAGGCTCCTAAATGTCGCTACATGACAATAAGGTTGGAAATTCCTCAGGGATTCGCATTCCTTAAGTTTTAAATCCGTGTAGAAAGGGTCCTGATAAAGTCGTTTTCTTGGTCAGAGACCGCTTTATTTTCCCCCAATAAACATCCCCTGCCAATCCTTGTTCCCTAACATCAATTCCTTCTTAAATGCCAGACCGATGTAGCCAACTATAATGCCTGTCTACAGCTTGATTTTGAATAAAGTTATCTTGAGTGTATTTTTGCATTGCAAATTTTCATGTACCAATGCTTCAATGATGTCGAGACAGCCCGAAAAGAAGAGCTTTTGTGATTTGTGTTTTATCAGAATTAAGGGCCCTACCTATCGCAAAGCAGGGTTTGTTAGGGTCAGAATTCAAAACAATTCTTAGATCTGAATTGACAGGTACGAAGAGTGCTTATTTCATTGCTCTACACGATAATGTACGCAGTCATACTTGAGATTGGATCTGAATGTAAACAGGAGATGCAACTTTATCTATCACGGATTGTAAGCAAAGTAATCAGTCAAGGTACAAATATTGTGACCAAAAAATCACTCTCACGTGAAGCATAGTAATTCGATAAGAGTGATGTGAAAATGCATGCCACGGTTTTGAAGGAAAAAAAGCAGGTCTTATTTGCAAGAACACCTACTTTTCATGTTTCATTTGATCCTCTCGATCATACATTACCATATACATGCCCGACAGTTGTTGGATCTCTCACTATCGGTCCACTGTCACGACGCTTCATCTTTCCTTTCTTTCAGCGCTTGCTAGGAGGGTTCTCTGCAAGCCGTGTAATAAGTATTACGATGACAGCAAAGGACTGGAGGCCCACGAAAAGCGGTACCATCCGAGACCACCATCACAGGACGGCGAAAGGGAGGCAAAAATTACGGTAGGAAAATGTTTCAAATTGACAGAATGTATATTTATAAACTAGAGAGAGGGCAGAATCATTCAATTGGGGTAGTGTTATTGAGATTTGGGGCATATTTAGATAGAGGGGACTGATTAGAGAGATCGGAACATATCGAAAATTTTCGCATGGTCGATGACGGGCAACACATGTGTAAGAGCCGCACAATGCCCCGAGATGGTTGAAGTGTGTAAGACCTGAGCACTCTTCCCACGGGGGTGTGATGCTCTGCACGGTACAGTGTAGGCCTGCTTCAGCATGCGCCAGAAAAAGCCCTCCCAGAGGGTACACTCGAAAGAAACAAGACAAGACAAGACTGGAGGACAAAGATTAAGGTTGGTCTTCCTCTCTTTCATTTCTCAACTGGAGATGTAAGTACATTTTTTCAAAAAGCGAAAAAGAAAATGAGGATTTTCTCTTTCACACCACGTTGGTCAATTTCCGACAGCTACAATTGAGGTAGGCTCTCTCTCTTACATATAATACGTGTATCTGCTTCCCACACTCAGTCACTCCTTCCTGAAGAGAAGGAATGAAGCCGAGTGCCTTTTCTCTATCAATCTAGGGACAGACACCCCTCGCGGAGCATCGGCAGACGAAACACATGTATACCGATTTCTTGATTTTGGAAGGAAATGTTTGATTGAAAAAATATACGGGAAAATGAAAGAAAGGGTTGAATGAATAATTTTCGGAAGCAGTGAATGAATGCACAAAGCATTCTGATGTCCGTGCGTTGTAACTGCATGTGACAGTTCTGGAAAGGGTGTTGCATATGCGGATAATCGCTGCCTGCGCAACACTCTACAGAGTCCCAAACTTATTGACGTCGTCCATGGCCATGAGGTAGTTCTTCCCGTCATTGATGACCGTGGTGACCTTGGCACCCTTCGGGGTGACCTCCACATTGGTCTCCTTGCACGTGCGAAGGCCTGTCTCATCTGTGGCGCATGCCACAATGGTGTAAACACGTCCATTCCCCTTCTGGGGGGCATTCCCACCGCACGCGTACTTTCTAATGTTGCACTTGTCAAAGGCCTCGGCCGCGACAAGGAGCTTCCACCCCGTGACGACTCCCGGAGCGCTCTCAACCCGCGAGAGCTGGACCGTGCTGGCCTTCCAGCTGTCGGCGTCCTTAAGGTAGAGCTCGTCCGAGTAGACGCGCACTGTAACGTTGGGGTTGGGTGTGCACACGTCCGTGGCTGTGATGGCCAGGCCCACGTCGACAAGAGCCGCTCCCTTTATGCCTGCCTTCTCCTCGATCTTGTCCTGGGCCACGGAGAGGGTGACCACGGGCGCCACATCGTCGTAGGGGAACATGAGCTCGCTTGAAGCCACGTTGCCGCAAGCGTCTGTTGTGGGATAGAAGAAAGGGAGAAGAAATGTATGGGAAGCGAGAAGCAATCCTGGGGAGCCGTATTCTCGATATATCGCTCGTCTCCTAGTCCTCTCAAGTATCCCGAGTTTGATCCTCTGTATCTCCTACCACTCCCACACATTTCACACATACCCACCTGTGACAGAGAGGGTTGCAGTCGTGGCGGCGCAGTTCTTGACGAGATTGGTGAACGTCTTGGCGATATTGGCTTGCAGTGTGCAGTCATCTTGGGAGAAGGTGTTGGTGAGGAAGAAGATGGACGCGTACGCGGCTTGTGTAAACCACTTGGAGCCCAGGGCGTACTCGGACACGAGCAGGGAGGGAGCCTTGTCGTCGAAGTTGAACCGTACCTCCTCTGTCATATGTGTGTGTAGAGATGATGGTTAAAGAATGGGTGGTTGTGAGTGAAGTGAATCGGAGCGCCCCATCGCACACCAGGAAGAATACAGCGTAATGTCTTACCAGTAGCCTTGTTCCCGCAGCCGTCCACCGCCTCCACTACGGCACGGCTAAAGGCGCAGTTCTCCTCGAAATGGACGATGGTCTTCACAATCTCGTTGGCAGGCGTGCAGTTATCCGTCACGGTGGTCTTCTCCAAGATGAGAGCCTCGGCGGCGGCCTGGCTCGTGAGGCAGACGGCGTTGATGGCGGCGGCATCGATCGTGATCACAGGCGGTTGGTCATCGAAGTTGATGGGCCAGATGACTGTGTGCGATCCCGGGTTGGAAGGTGGGTTAAATCAGTGTTGCGGTCGATGGTAGTGATGAAGGAAAGCAGATGCCCTGGTGCAGTGGTCAAATACAATGTCAACTCTACCTGTGTTCACGTTCTCGCACAGGTCGACCGCCTTGACGGTGGCGGTGCTAGCAGCGCACTTCTTGTCGAAGCTGCTGATGGAGACGGCGATATTCCTGCTGTCCGGGGCGCAAACGTCCGAAACCGTGGTTGCTTGCAGGATGGCATTCTCCGCCACGGCCTGGCTCGTGAAGCAGACGTTGGGAATCTTTGCGGCGTCGACGGTGACGGTAGGCGGAGCGTTGTCGAAGGAGAACATCACCGTGTTCGAGCCCTGGTTATTGCAGGCGTCCGTAGCGGTTAGCGTAAGCGTGCTCTGTGCACACGACCCCTCGAAGCTGCCGGGGGCCACCACCGTTTGCGACAAGGGCTGGCTGAAGCACTGGAAGGTACCCACGCCACCAACACCCGGGCAAATGACTTCGGCGCGATAGAAGGTTAAAGGCGCTGACTGAATCTGCGGCGGACATGCAGGGAAGGCGCCCGCGCCAGTGGGGCACGAGGATACCGTGTTCGGCATCGCAAAACAGCATGACGAGGGAAGAGGGGGCGTGCAGTCGTCCTCGACAAAGCTGTTGGTGATGAAGAAGTGCTCGGCATCAGCTTGGCTGTTGAAGCACTTGGAGCCATAGGAATATTCCGAGACCAGGATCGTGGGGGGCGTGACATCCTCGAGGCAGTCGTCGACCTGTGTGGTCACAGGAATGTAGGATCCTGAATCAGCACTCAGCACGATAGCCCCCGGACGCGAAGGATGGAGGGCGACAGAGAAGGAGGGGACCAACAGACGGACAGAGAGAGAGGGGGTGGGGGAAGAGAGAGCGGGAAAGTGAGGCAATGAACAATGGGAACGTACCTCGCCGTTGCAGTTGTTGTCGATCATGTCGCACCCATAGCCGCGCACCATGGGGCTCTGGGCAACGCATATGTCCGTGGGCGTCGCCCCCAGCTGGAACGATTGCAGGCCGCTCCAGGTGCTACCCGAGTCATCCCCCACGAATGAGCTCGTGAACCTGTTTTACATTTGTTGGTAAAAATATATCTGGGTTCTGGTATGCAGAATGAACTACCACAGCCGTAAACCATCGTCGCCTCACCAAAACGTCCTGTCGTCGACCGGATCGATGGCCATCGAGAAGTAGTCGCCCCATCGGTCTGTTTCTTCCACGCCTGAACCACTAAAAACGATCTGGTCACTGTTGAGCATCACGCCATCAGGGTCGGACGCCAGGCGCCCCGTCACTGCCATGCTCGGGAACACCGTGGCCGAGGACATGGAGTAACCAACGGCAATGCTGCCCACGCTGTCCATGGCGATGGTAGGGCACCAGCGCCAGGTGGTGCCAGTCCCGAACGTGCCCTGGAAATCCACCTCCACGGTGCCGCCCGTGGTGAAGCCCTGGATCTGGTACCAACGAACTCGTCCAACGCTCGGAGTCACGGCGGTATCCAACACGGCGTGCGTGGCCACGATGGCGTCGTGCGTGCCAAAGTTGCGGTAGGGCAGCCGGTACATCAGCATGGAGCCTCGGCCATCGAGCATCTGTGGTGTGCCTGGCTGAGGCACCGGAGGCCCATTAGGTGGAGTACGGCGGGGAACAACAGTAAAGTTGTCTACGGGAATATCGGGCCTGGATGTGATGGTCAGGAGCACAGGCGTTGTAGTCCAGTCGATGGCCACGCGCCATAAGAGGAGAAAGTCTCGATTTTCCCCGCCCTGTTCTGTGCCTGGAGCAGCACCCATTAAGATTCCGGGCTCGCCGACGGGAGGGAAAGCCCAGCCGTCCACGTCAGCAGGCAATACAGCACTAGGAATTCCTCCAACGGTCCCTGGGATTGCGAGGTTTTGCTGGCGCGGGCTTGGAACCCGGTTGAGAACGTCATCGCGATTGATCACCACCAGGCGCTGATCCGTTTTCAAATTGAAGGTCACATAGTAGCCATTGTTCTGCGTGTTGGCCTGCACGGGGCTTGGCCAGATTCCCATCTTGGGGAAATCGTAAAATCCAATCACGCCTGGGATCTGGACGTGGCGTTGTGAAGAAGGCACGTACGTACGTAAGACCACGACCTCATTATGAAATAGTTCTTTCTGACTCCGATACGCACCTCGATTTCAAAGCCCGTGAATGTTCCGGTCGGATCCGGGGTGTCAGAAACGAGGAGGCAAAAACGATATGGGTGTGTCGTGTCGGTGGTAGTAAATGCCATCAGCCACCGGTCCGCCCACTTGTCGTAGAGCACCAGAACGTCAGTCGTATTTACCCTCGATGCACACGACGGCTGTGTATCAGGATTGAAGAACCTTGTCATGCTCTCCACCGCACCATTGGTCGTAGCTTGGGGCGGGAACAGTGGGAGCCCGGACTTGTCGAAGACCGTGTAAAACCTACTGTTGATGACCTCCACGATATGATTACGTCCTACCGCCGCATTGGGCTCTGTGGGATTGTTGCGCCTCTCCATGCCCAAGAACTTGGTCCCGTTGGTAAAGAGGGCCGCCGACGTTTGGCCCGCAGCAGGGCCAAAGCAGGCCTGCACGAGGAGCAGGACGAGGAACGGCGCCCACGCCATGCTCGTTTGTTGGTCTCTCTTTGCAAAGAAGAGAGAGGGGAGCGGGTTATAGATGAGCGGCTGGTGAAGCAGACATTGGGAATCGCGTTGACCGTCATGTGTAGGTCGTATGAGTATACGATATGCCATGGAGAGCTGAGACTTGTTTGTGCAACGACTAATTTTTATGTGAGCATGCGTTTTGGTGCATTGTATGGGCCAGCACTGGCGGGAGACTTCAAGGCTTTCCATCTATGATGTTTTAAACGAGCAACATTTTATGCTTCTATCTCGTATACAAGAAAAGACAAATAAAAATGCACGAAGTAATAAGAAGGAGAAATGGAGACCTAGATTCACCAGGAAAATTCGCTGCTGGTCCAATTCGGTTTCTAGCTTTTTGCTTTTTCTGCTTTTTTTGCTTTTCTTGCTTCTTTCACCTCGTGTTTTGCTTCTTGCACCTCGTTTTCTGCTTTTTTTTTGCTTTTTTTGCTTTTTTCACCTCGCTTTCAGAAGACCGTGTGCTTATTTTCAACTTGACCGCTAAATCATATGTACATCCT
>NW_005803331.1:0-17846 GCF_000240725.1 Microchloropsis gaditana
CGAATGATGGCTGATGTAAGGATGACAAGGAAGGAGCGAAAGAGAAAGATAAGGGAGACGAATGCCTAGGGAGGGTACCCTCAATTTCTAAAGGGTTGGAGGCGCTTAAGGGGGCCGGAGGAGGGGAAGAACTAGGCGGGGAGGAGCACGGAGTGGGCGAATGCGGGCCCGTCACCGCCAAGGTCCTCGGGGTCTTGGGGGCTCTGGTTGCGGTGTATGTCTACATAGAATGTCAAGCGTGGCTATATGGATGTTGATGATGGAGACGGCCGGGAGGCGTCGAAGCGCGTCTGCAAAGTCGCAGGCGTGGCATTGCCTCAAAGCTCACAGGAACAAGCGGAATGACCGTGTCGAATGCCTTCGTCTTTTGGAGGGTGATAAAATCATAGTCACGGGAAATTTTGACTTACCGCTTGCTTCAATACCGACTTGAGTCAAGGGCCAGTCTATGACAGAACGGGCAGCCTGAGTGCGGATCCGATGAGGATGACGCGGACAGGGCGGTGACGCCTCTTGCTGAGCCCTCACGGACGATTTTGAGCGGTTGAGAAGGCTTAGAGTGGAGCTTTGTTCTTTTACGGAAGGTGGTGGTGAGAAAGCGTAAGGAGTGTGAAATTTAAGGAGAAGGAACAGAAGAATGGGAAGCAAGGCACAACTTGCTAACACACCAAATCTCGCTCATTGCTCCAAGATTGTGCTTTCGGTGACCCAACGGTTCCTCTGAATCTTATTCCATCCCACCTTCTTTCTCAACCGTCTCAACACTTCCCATCCGAAGCACAGGCAGAGCCCGCGGCGCTATTTCCTCCCGTCCCCGGGGGGAGGCCTCTCGTCTGCAAGTGATCCTCGGAGAGTAAAGACCACACAGTCACGTTAGGATTCCTCTCGCGCACTTTCTTTCCACCTTCCAGAAATCCCAGCTCAATCATGCACGCCGCTTCCACCACCACTCCTTGTCGCGCGTGGACCAAGTCCAAGCCCGCCAAGAGCGTTCCCCCGGTCGCGATCAGGTCGTCGACCAGCAGAACCTTGTCCCCCGGGATGATCGCAGTGCGAGAGATGCACAGGGCGTCCCCCCCCTTACCATCGTCACCCTCGTACTCCTTTGTATAGCTGTCCCCTGTCACAGAATTTGGAAGTTTGCTTTGCTTTCGTAGCATGAAGAAGGGGATGTCCAATTCCAAAGCCAACGGCGTGCCCAACAGGAAGCCTCGGGCGTCGAAGCCCCCGATCTTGTCGATCGCCATGCCCTTGTACCTTTCGACTAGTATTTCTATGGTCCGACGAAGCAAAGCAGGAGATAGCAGAAGGCCGCTGATGTCGTAAAAGCGGTCAATGCCTTTGAAGGCGTAATAAGGGATTACAGCCGCGATCCTTGGTATGGATGGACAGAAAGGAGGGGGATGGAAGGGGCAAATTAAAAAATAGGCAACGCCAGTCCAGGGAAGTGCGATGCCTTCTCGTTCCCCATATTTATCAAATTTATCAAATGACCATACTTGCGTTTATCCTCCTCGTAATCCTGCGAAGTCGCAGGGTTGACTCCGGCCATGCTTCTAGGACCCTAACTGGGAAAGTGAGCGTAAACCCTGCCGAACATCGACATCAAAAAAGGAAGTGTGTGAGGAGTCGCCTATCGTTGATCAATATCAAACCACAACAAACTCAAACAAGACAACGACACGACTTTAAAATACAGACGACGAGAACGGTAACTTTCCTCCGCATTTGGATTCTCTGACCAACCTCCTCCCAGTGGATGCCTGTCCGGGCGGCTCGATTGCCCATTGATATGCCCGTATTTGTTGCTACTGTGGTTGTCACACCATCTCATCATCCTGCGCTTTCAATTGTAGGTGCTGCAGCACACATATCACATCCCGATGGCCAAAAGAAGACCCCATCTGGTCATGCCCTTATCCTCTGCAGCCAGCGCCGCGCTTCCTCTGACGTTGTTCCTCCTTCTTGCCGGGCCAGCCCTCTCGTACCTGTCACATGTGCCCCCGATTGTAAGCAAATCACGCGTTTTTGCGGCTAAACAAAATCATCATAGCCAGCTCGTACGGCAACGTACCCCAACGGCTCTGACGTTCAGCACGGCAACCTCATCGGACGAGAGGGGCCACATCACTCGTACTGAACTCGTGGGAGCGGCCAAGTTTGTACGACAGAACCCTAAATCAGACCGTTTCAAAGTCTTGAGCTTTCATCACGTGGAAATCTACTGTGGGGACGCCACTAACACCTATCGTCGTTTCCAGTTGGGCCTGGGTATGAACCTGGTGGCCAAGTCGGACTTGTCTACTGGTAATCCGCTTTTCGCAAGTTATTGCCTGCGGTCCCAGAGGCTGCAGATGGTCTTTAGTGCACCGTACTCCATGAATAAGGTGGCAGCAGAAGAAGGGTCGTCGATGGGGAAGGGAGAGATTGTAGAGAGAAGAAGCAGCCCGAACCCAGGTTTTGAGGCCTCGCACGCCACGCAGTTCTTCAACAGGCACGGAGTGGCTGTGCGGGCCTTGGGGCTGGAAGTGGAGGACGCGAGACAAGCGTACCAGGAATGTGTTGCTAACGGCGGACAAGGAGTGCTAGAGCCTGTCCGACTGGATCCCTCCCCGGGCTTGGGGCGGGACGGGTACTTGGTGATGTCGGAGGTGCAGGCCTACGGAGACGTTGTCCTGCGCTTTGTCTCGAGACATGGGGGCTACGCGGGCAGCTTCCTTCCGAGCTATCAGGAGGAGACAAGTGCGGCTTACACAACGGGTGCCAAGGTGGAAAGGTCTCTTGACTATGGTCTCGAACGCATCGACCACGCGGTAGGAAACGTCTGGGAGCTGAACGAGGCTGTGTCGTACTTGGAAAAAATGACGGGCTTCCACCCTTTTGCGGAATTCGTCGCGAAAGACGTGGGCACTGTCGATTCTGGATTGAACTCCGTCGTCCTTGCCAACAACGCGGAAGATGTCCTGATCCCCTTGAATGAGCCCACGTACGGGACCAAGCGGAAGTCTCAGATTCAAACCTACTTAGAGTGCAACAACGGCCCCGGATTGCAGCACTTGGCCTTAGCCACGCGCGACATATTCACAACAATGCGAAAGATGCGGGCAGTCTCAGAAATGGGCGGCTTCACATTCATGGCCCCGCCGCCTCCATCGTACTACCGGGCCTTGCCGGAAAGACTGGGCGGGAGCTTGACGGCCTCGCAGCTGGCACAGATAGAGGAGTTGGGGCTGCTGGCCGATAAAGACGACCAGGGCGTGTTATTACAGGTAGGGTAGGAGGTAGGAGGGCATGCAAGGTATTGGAACCGACTGTCGAAAGTCATAATCAGGGTTCATTGACCTTTCCTCTTCCCTTTTTCCACAGATTTTCACCGTGCCCGTAGGGGATCGACCAACGCTTTTTCTGGAGATCATTCAACGCATCGGTTGTGAGTCTCCAGATCCCAATCATTCGGAACAAACGAAACAGAGGGGAGGTTGCGGTGGGTTTGGGAAGGGAAATTTCGCCGCCCTTTTCAAATCCATAGAGGAGTATGAAAAAACGCTGGATGTTTAGGAATCGGATAGGGATGGAACAGATATGGTAGGATTGTACAGAGTGTGGTATTAACACCTTTGAAACCGAAAAATCCAGC
Organism: Microchloropsis gaditana; assembly: GCF_000240725.1. Classification (NCBI taxonomy): domain Eukaryota; class Eustigmatophyceae; order Eustigmatales; family Monodopsidaceae; genus Microchloropsis; species Microchloropsis gaditana. Next base: position 3,638 of record NW_005803331.1, read on the forward strand.
AGCGTTGGTTGAGATGTTGATAAGTGTTACTGGTTCCTTCTCTTTTTTCGAGGCTGCTGTTCTCGCTTGTGTTTTTTTGAGGTTTTTAAGAGTCAAGCTCGAGGAAATGTTATCTTCCATCAAGGTATTTGAGTTGATCTAGTGACGTTCTGGTTAGATGAACGAGAATATAGCTACGCACGTTTCAGAAATCTGAGGTGCTCGCATTCGCTTTTCGCCATAGGGTTTTAGTATTTGTTCTAAGGTTTGTCAACGAAAATGGCGAACGGTCATCAAAACAAACTTACCAACATGTGGTGGTGGCCATTTGAAGTCTACCGCTGCTTGTTCTTGTGGAAAGGACTCTCGCCCTATCCTCAGATCATTGGCGGGCGTACCGAACTTCGTTGAACATGTGGCTAGACGCATGCGTCACCCCTGTCCAAACCCGCTTCTGCTGGAGGAATGAGGCGAACCCGCAAAGCTTTGCGTTCTAATTTTTGATATGTTTAGGCTTGTGTTTAAAGGTATCTTAACCACAAAGTGGCTGTAAGTTTCAGATAAGATCGGGCGTTGCTTTTGTCAGCGAGCACCTCTGTAACAGACCCGCTCCAACTGATAACAACACCAGCAACGACGTGAACACCAGCACCGCCAACAACAACATTATTTAATATCTAGTTACAGTCATGCATCTTCTAGCCGCACTCGTGGCCCTGCCCGCCATGTGCACTGCTTTTGTCGTTCCGCTACCGTCAGCTCCGAAGGTAAGGCGTTCGAGGTTTCAGCATCTGGACTCAGGTCTACCTCAGGGCTCCTTCACGATGTTCGTTTCCCTTCTTTACACACGTCCAACAGCATGCCGTACGAATGATGGCTGATGGTGACGCAGCTGGTGCTGAGTGGCGGGGTGGTCAAGCGGCGTCAGCTGTATCGAAGGATCTGAAAACGCTGCTGACGAACGAGAATGTCGCGTCGATTTTGCCTCACCGATACCCCTTCTTGCTGGTGGATAAAGTGATTGAAATGGAGCCGGGGAAGAAAGCTGTGGGTATCAAGCAAATAACGGCAAATGAACCGCAGTTTACAGGTCATTTCCCAGAGCGACCAATCATGCCCGGAGTCCTTATGGTGGAGGCCATGGCTCAGCTCTCAGGCGTGCTCTGCTTGCAGCCTCCTGTCTCTGACGGCAAAGGTCTCTTCTTTTTTGCCGGTACGTGACACACCAATCAAAAACCATCTGAAGGAAAGGACTTCGATACAAGGAAAGTGTATGTGATGCTCGCATGAGGTTATGACTGCGTGGCGTGCAGGGCCTTGCAGGGATGCCCCTCGGACGACCTTTTGAGGGTCCTGGCGTGCGTTCTCAGGATACATTGGGCCGTTCTACCGGCAAAATGACCCACAGGTATCGATGGGGTCAAATTTCGAAAGCCTGTGGTGCCGGGGGACACTCTGGTCATGGAGGTGGAACTGGTCAAGTTCATGGAGTCGTTTGGCATAGCCAAGCTGAAGGGGAAGGCGTACGTCGATGGCGACGTGGCCGTCGAAATCAAGGTACGAGCTCCAGGAGGTGGGGCATCAATGTGAAAACGCGTGTGCAAATGTGTAAGCTTTAGATATGTGTGTGTCGGTGTGTCGTGTCTCACTTAACGTCCGTAATTTTCTCTCATGCGCACCATATGGTTACACATTGCATCTTGTAATGCTATCTGGCCCTTTTTTGAAATAACTCGGTAGGAGATGACTTTTGCCCTGTCCAAGTGAGCAGGAGGAGCAATGGGACAGCGGCAGGCGACAGGAGGTGGTGTCATCGCTGGTAATTCGCCCGAGGATATAGCAGCTGTGTGCCGTTCCTTTCTCATGTGAGAATGCAACATCGATGAGATTACAACAAGAATCACTGCGTGTGCGTGGCCCGTATAGGAGCGGCGTCTGTGCCACGTGTTTCTCATTGTGTCGTGATCCACCCAAATGCTTGAGCGAAAGTCGTCATACGTCTTCCTTTCTCCCCCTGTGTGTCTTTATGTGTTAGTCTATGTTGGCATGTACTCCGGCAAATGGTCATAGCCTACACAAACCAGTCGAAGATGTATGCACATGTGATGAATCATCTGCGATATTTTCTTCATTTCTCCTGAAGGCTGTGCTTGCGTGAATCTCGGCCTGACGTCAAGACGTGTTATTGTGTGTGTTGTAGGTCATTCCAAACTCCTTTCAAGTTCTCTTTTTGCGCGAAAGGTCTCCCAAAGCGTTTTAAAAAAAGGAAGTTAACATCCCATTCAATCTCGCGGACGATGTGTCGCTTGGGCGGAGGCTCTGTTTTCTATTTTGCTTTTCATTTTACCTTGTAGACCGTCTGAGCCCGGTACTCTCGCATCAATACAACAAACTCAGTCGCATTTCCTGTGACTTGACGGATAGCCTGAGCAGGCCTCAGGTAGGGATAGGCTTGATCTGTGACAGGGCGGATCGGGAGCAGGACTCTACGTTAGCCAGACAATCGATTTCGCTTTCATAAAATCTAGTAAGACCAAGTCGTGGTGGATGATTACAATTGCCCAAATGCAACATGGCCCGTGAACAAGTCTGGTTTCTTTCAATGTAATTTTCCTTACAACGATCCCGCCTTCCTACGTACCTTGAAATGCAGACCGATTAATGAGAAGAGGAGGCACCGCAAATCTTGAACGAGATAATAAAATATCCTCAGGCCTTCAGGATCTTTGCTGTCCTGCACATCCAGGAGCGATCCAATCTTGGCGCAGGTAAAGCGGATGTGGGATTCTCCGAGACGGACCTCCAGCTCCTGCTTCCCGACCCGGTCTGGTTCCGGCCAATCTTTATCATCTTCCGCCACGATCTGGGACTCCTCAACGATGCGTTGAAATTCGCTCAGTACAGTTTGAGAAAGGTATACTGTGAACAAGGGACTTTGTTAGTTCTTTCGCGATCAACAATCTCTGTCCTTGTTCTGTTTTCGTACCTTGTTTCCGGATCATCTTGGCGTTCTTGTATTTAGAGTTATTGGCGTACCTCAAAAGACCCGAGGGATTAATTTCGAATTCCATGAATTCGTGCCCAAATTTCCCCTTGTGTCCCACGTAGTACCGAAGGTAAAATCCGTCACCAACGGTCATGATGTCCCTGCTCATGTTGTGGAAGGAAAGGCAAGAGATGTAGATGCACACTGCCAAGCAATCAAAGCTCACTCACACTCTGCCAAGATCAAGCTAACACATCATCTTGTAGGTGAAATGGAAGTAAAGGGCCTGTAAGCGTGCATATCCATTTGAAGACGTACTATACATACAGCGGCGCTCTCGTTCGTGCGCCATCATCCAACCCACAGTCCGTGGTGACCCGACACGATCTCTCCATGACAGATACGAGCACGCAAGCAGTCCTCCGCCGGAGCCCTCGTAGCAAGAAAACCCCACACCATCCGACTACTACACTGTAGTCCCGCATCCATTTGCCGCACACCTAGAATTGGCCTCTGCCCCCTGGTAGGTGCTCTTCGCGCAATTTTCCGCGTTCTTTCCGCCTTCTTATGCCCCGACGCGCCGACGGCCCCCGACCCTGTAACGGTTCGGAAACGGTTTTTGCCTGGCGGGTGTTGAATTGCAGCCTTTCTCGGCACGATGCCGCCTTGTTATGAAATGTTTGGGGTGTGCACCTCAAATGACTGCTGATTGTGTATAAATCGCGGTGAATACGCCTAACATATATAATGAGTTTTTCATCCTCGGCAGACCGGGTGTCTTATGGGAAAAAGTGCAAACTCAGGCAGGTGCAGTGTCTCGCCATGTCTGCTTGGCAAATCGTGTTTATCTCCGCTTCAAGCACGAGACAAAAAGGGTTTGAGTGCCGTTACTAGAACCATGTAAATTTATTAATAACGTAGGGAAGCCGTGCTTCCCTCTGTTCCTTTGGATGTCTCCATATGTATTGGCAAGCTTTTTCTCGCATCAAGATTATCTACCGCGGGCGTTAGAATACATTCTACTTCAATACCGCAACGACCCTTATTGCTGCTTTTTATTATTAGCGCAAAAGTTTAGAGACTTGCTCAATTATTTCCTGAGATATAGAAGGCGGTTATTAGGTGTCAGGATATTTATTCGAAACTGTTCACAATTTCATCCCTCTCTCGAATCATCCCGCAACTTCACAGGCGGTTTCAATCATTGAGAACCTAGAAGAAGGATCTTTAGCCAATAGGGCTTCCGCTGCCTCTCCTCCTCCATACGTTCCAATTAGCCCTGATAGCGAAACAACTGACTTAAGCGAAGGCGAGCCGGCGGGTGCGTTAACCACGGCAACAGTGGCGGATCCTACTCAGTGCCTGGGAGTCCTACACTCGCCCGCGGGTGGACAGACCTCTTTCCCTACATCTGCTTCTCCGAATCGTAGATCGGCAGCTGCTCCGCCAAGTTACGAAGAGTACGGTCGCGTGACACGCGCATTATCTTCCCCAGTCATGGAAACCTTAAATGACATGGAATTGCAGACAGGCTACGAGACCCCTCGGCCCACTGTGCAAGACCGTCTCAAACGATGGTGGGAGGAAATACGCGCTGAGTGGCGTATTCTGGGTGTCTTTCTTCTGTTGATTGTCATCTGCTTCCTCCTCGCAGATCTCGACTTGAGTGTGCATTTGCAGACGATGTCGGAGGGCAAGGTCATGTCTTATCCCATGCTCAAAGAGGCGTTCGACAAGCACCCAAGCTTCTTCGATTTCTACACCTTACCTTCGGATGATGAATCCCTGATTCTGGAAATGCCTAAGGCTTTTTTCAACCAAACTCCCTCAAGACCTGTCATCTTTAGCGCCACTTTCGCCCGCGGAGCCTGGGATGACTCCTCCAGCCTCTTACTCCTCCACGAACCCGCCGAGGCCACGGACCACGTTGTCTTTACTTTCAACATCACGTCTGATGGCTCTGGCATAGACATGTTCCGAGAACAGTATGGCGTGCGGACCAGCAGCCCGGACTACGCCATGCCGGTAGAGCTCGGGGCCCTGTCATTGCGCGTGGGGACCTTGCCCATTGTGATTGACCACCATGGCTCCAGTGACGACGAGGAAGGAAGCTACGTAGTAGATGCCTCAGGTTTGATTGAGAACGGCTTCTACATCACAGACGTGACAGGTGCGGAAGACGCTAGGCTGCGCTTGGACCTGAGCCGGTCCTTCCCCGAGAACCTGGACATCACGGCCGAGTACCTCCTTCCTCTCGACCCCTCTGACCCGGCGTCGCCCAAGGTCAGTGAGACGATTAGTTTTTCCATGGCTCTACTGCCTGAGAGGCCTCTCGTGGCCCGCGCGTTGGACGAACGCATTGGTTTCTTCTCCATCGGCTACCAGGACGTGGGCGACCATCGCCACGACCCCAACGTGACGGCCTCGCACAAGCATTTGGCCGACCGTGTGGACACCAAGGTTAAGATCATCAATCGCCGCCGTCTCTCTTCAGGCGCGAATGAAAGCGCCATCACGTACTACATCGACCCCACGGTGCCGAAACAGTGGCGGGAGTCATTTCGGCAGGGCGTAGAGGCCTGGCGTCCGGCTTTCCAAGCTGCTGGCTTCGGCCCAGCGGCCATTCGAGCCATTCTACCCAACGAAAGCGGCTGGCCAGACGATTATCAGGTGGGAGACCTGCGGTATTCCACCATCAGTTGGGTTGTCGATATGGATACCACCTTCGCGCTGGGCCCGTCCGTGGTAGACCCGCGTTCGGGCGAAATCTTGAAGTCGGACATCATCTTCACGCACGGATGGGTCAAGCACTGGATCTCATACATGGAAATGATGGACAGCTCTAAGAATCCTGCCCAGTCCGCCACGGGCCTCGATGCGCTAGACCCCGCTCGGGAGGCAGCAGATCTGCAGCGACTGCTCGGCGTGGACCACGGAGGGCAACGCGAACACAGCCACGAGCACAAGCATGGCCACGACCATGGGAACGACCACGATCCAGTGAGGACCTTGGCAGGCCGACCCTGGACTCGAATGCACCCTTCCCGGCGGACCACGCTCAGGCACGCGCACCGGCATGGACGATGTCAGGAGGCGAGGGCGAAGTATGACTTGTCACCCAAGTTAGCTTTACTGGCCCGAGAGCTAGCGGGCAAGGACGCGTTGGTCTCCGACGACATCCTCCACGCAGGCATTCGCGAGGTGATCATGCACGAGGTGGGCCATACCCTGGGCTTGCGGCATAACTTTAAGGCCTCGTCGGGCGTCACGTGGGAGCAGACGCAGGACGTGGAGTACACGCAGAAGCACGGCCTCAGCACTTCTGTGATGGACTACCTGCCCATGAACCTGGTGAGTGGGCGTGCCGCTGAGACCAACGTCGATTATTTTTCTTCCACGATTGGCATTTACGACGTTGCGGCCATAAAGTACGGATACACCGAGCTCCCAGACGAAGCGCCTGGTATGCCGCATAAGGTCCTAACGGCTCTGGCGGACCAAAATCTCCTCTTCGGAACGGATGAAGACGACGCGAGTCCTTTGGGCGCCGATCCGTACGTGAACGTCTTCGACTTTACCTCCGACCCTGCCGCTTTCTACTTGGATCGCCTGACCTTGGTAGCGGAGCTGAGGGAGAACCTGCTCGACCGCGTGGTGTTGGAGGGGGATGAGTTTACCCGCTACGCAGCCGCAGAAACAACACTCTTGAAGGTAGTGCTCTCGGCAGCAAAGTCCCTGACGAAATTTATCGGGGGCTACACTGTCAACAGAGCTCGGCGCGCGGCCCCCGGTGTGGCCCAAGCTCCTCCTTTGGCGGTCTTGAGCCCATCGGAGCAACAGAGGGCCTTGGCAGGCGTGCTCCAAGTGCTAACAGACGACGAATCCATCATATTCCCTCAAGCGGAGGCGGTGCAGTGGATGCTCAACAAAGGAGGAGAATGCTCGGGTTTGTATCAGTATTGCCTGGCTCGCTCCCCCGTGGACGTAGTCAAGGCCATAGACGACGGCCGAATATCCCTTTTGACGCATCTCTTTGCCATCCCACGTTTAGAGCGTCTTCGCACGGCGGAATGGGTGACATCGGCTTCAGGGGAGGCAGAAAAGAGCTTCGGAGTCGCCGATCTCTTTACGCAAACCACTTTAGCCCTCTATGGGGCCGAGCCTGGGGTCTCGGCCCGAGCAGCCGAGTCCCGCAACTGGAACCTGCAAATATACTGGGTGGAACGTTTGCTGGAACTAGCAAGCGCGCCCCCCGAGGACCTGTCCAGAGAGGTGGCTGCCTTGGCGGCGGCCCAACTCTTCAGCATTCAGGAGTCTATGGAGGTGGCCTTGGGGCCTGATGGCACTGTCACCAAGGACTCCAAAGCCTATCCTTTGCTCCGAATTGTCCTGGTAAAGCTTCGTGAAAAAAGCTATGTCAAGGGAGACTCATGAGGCATCACTTCGAGGAAACATGTCAAATATTAAAACATATAAATAAGCGTGTGTGGTAGCCGCGATCTCATCTTGACATCCGTGCACGGACAGCTAATTTAAAGCCAGAATTTGGGGCAAAATAGATATAGGGTCGAAAAAAGACACATTGCTCCAGACAAATAATTTTATAAACCGGGGCGATCTAAGAAATGCCTAATTTCCACCTAGAGGAACAATTTTAAAACTAAAATGAAGAGACGATACAGTTGCTACGTCCTCGCAGAATGCATCAACCACCACAGATAATAAATTAAAAAAGGCCTCCGGTCGCTCAAAGACAGTCTTTTTCTCATTTTCCCTTGTTCAGGGCCGTGCAAGAATACTCGGTTCACAAGGATACTTGAACAGAGTGCTGTGTTTTTGGACGAGACTTTTGGACTGAAGGAAGCTTTAAGGTCACCAGACGCGGCGCGACTTCGTGATGCAAGGATTCCCTCGCGTTATACACGTACCAGCTTCGAGTCTGACTAGTGCTTTCGTTCGTAGGTATTCGTCTCGCATGCGCTACAAACCGCACAGGAACGTCCTCGCTTTAAATTCCTTGGCGATCACTACTAGTGCTTGCAGCACCTCGAAATGCAGTGCCTGCCTAGTCGCCTGCGCTTGACTGAATATCGTCCCTTACACCCCCCATATTATGCCGATAGCAGTGACCTTCCGCAAACATCATAAATTATTAGCCATTATGAAGCCGCCGACGGTGCTTGTTAAGGCACGGTGTCTCTTCCGGTACCGCTCTCCGATGCTTCAACTGCTCTCACGGACATGTAGAGCAGGAAATTCCTCTTCCTCCTCCTTGCCTTATTCTACTGGCGCTAAAGCTTCGACGAGCCCTTTCGAGAGAAGTCTGTTTCAGTACAAGGACTACTTGAAACGAGAGCTGGCAAGATTTGATCCTGATGTTCCGATCGAGTTAGCCTCTACCCCTCCCGCCTCCTGGTTCACTGACCCGGCCTTTCACACCCTGGAGATGGCAAGCATTTTCTCCGATAACCCCCTGTGCGTCGGCAGTACTCTTCAAATACCACTACCTGGCGACTATTTTTGCGGACAAGTGGGCTCCCATCCTTTTATTGTACTGCGGGAGGCATCTGGGAATGTGAAAGCTTTCTACAATGTCTGTCGACATAAAGGCATGCGTCTGGTGGCGGAGGACGCGGGTCGCGTGGGGCAAACCGTTCTCACCTGTCCGTATCACGGATGGGAATATCGCTTGGACGGACGACTGGCCAAGGCGACGCGTGTGGCAGGCATACGTGACTTTGCCCCTAAGGACTACGGGCTCCTGGAGATTCCTCTCTGGACGTGGGGGCCTCTGGTCTTCCTCCGCTTCGGGCAGGCTGAAAACGAGGCACCTCACGTGGTTGGGAAGGACGGAAGTCACCCCCTGGCGTACTTGGAGCCCCTGCTAGAACGCCTGGATGCCGAGCACGGTTTCAGCTCAGGATTGCGGCATGTCCGCCGACGGCGATACCGAGTCCAGGTAGGATTTTGTGGGCTGATCCCATATTGTACGGTACTCTCTACCTATCTCTCGAGTACGCTTGTACAGTTCCGGCCGTGCCGTGCCCCTTCACTCACCTCCCTGCCCTCACACCCTCCCTCTCCCTCCTCGCGTTCCCTCTTCCGACCCCCTTCGACACCCCAGTGCAACCACAAGGTGGTAAGCGACAACTATTTGGACAACGGCTATCACGTTCCCTACGCGCACAAAGCCCTGGGGAATGCCCTTGACCTCTCCTCTTATGGAGCTTCCGTTCACGACCGATACTCCGTCCAGGCCTGTCGCGGAGCGCCCTCCACCTCCTCCCCCTCCTTCCCCCCTTCCACGTCCGCCTTTTCCTCGTCTTCTCCCTTTCCTCCTCGTATCAGCCCCAATCATGGAGGGGGAAGTGCAACGCGCCTGGGTAAGGCCGCCCTTTACGCACACATTTACCCTGGGCTCATGCTCAACCGCTACGGCCCATGGATGGACCTGAACATCCTCTTTCCCGTCTCCTCCTCCTCCTGCGACCTCATTTTCGATTACTTCCTGGAAGAAACTTTCATTGCCGAAAAGTTGGAAAAGGACGGGGAGGCTGGCTTGCGCACGTACGTGGAAGAGTCCCTGATAGCCTCGGACGAGGTACAGCGAGAGGACACCTACCTGTGCGAGAATGTTCAGGCGGGGCTTGAATCGGGCGGGTATGACAGGGGAAGGTATGCGCCGAGAGTGGAGTTTTTGGATCACGTTTTTCATCAATGGCTGGCGCAGGACCTGCGGGCGGCAGTAGGGAAGATACAGGGCAGGGAGGGGACACATAGGCCGAGGTGGGGGAAAAGAGGGAGAATGCTGTGAAGCGCCAAAAAGCGTGGTATTTGTAAGATGACAGCAAAATAAAAACCACTTTAGGCAAACATCCATGAAGGACAGCCGAGAAAGAAAGCCGGGTGGGTGGCCCTAATTTTTGTCTGCGTTAACATTTTCTGTCCGTGCCCGCTCTTATACACTGATAGTGGCGATCCCGTGAGCAGGTCTGATCGTTTTCACTCGGAACCTTTGTATCAATCTTTCCGCCACGGGCACGCTCTGCTCATGGTGCAGCTCGATGGGTAACGAAAAACTGCCCCCTGCTGCCTCTCCCGATGCGGCTCCAGCAGCCGCTAATGCCTCCCCTTCCACGTCCGTCCTTCTTCATCCCTCCAGTGCCCTCCATCCTTCCCCTCCTCCCTCTCCTGCTCCAATTTTTCCTCCCTCAAGCCAGCCCTGATTCCCCCCTTGACCACCCAATTCAACATTCTGACGGGTGCCCCGCCAGCCCCTCTGCTCGGTAGGGTCCCCTCTTGCTCTCCCTCTGCAGCCGCATTGCTTCAAGGTGCCCATAACGGACGGGTGGCTGGTCGTATAATACCACCGCTGATGCGCTGGATGTGGTGATTGTCCTGACCCCATCTCTGCTGGTTCCGATGCTCATCAACCTATCCTCCTTTCGCCACTCCTACGGACAGGCCCTTGGACGTGTGTGTACTTTGAAGCCTTGCGTTTCCTGCTGATATCGCAATGTCTGCCGTCAACGGCTCTGAATGTCATTCGTTGGCCATTCCATCCTTCTCTCGCGTGACGTCGCGCGACCTCTGTACCTTATCTTTTTTGATTGAGCCCTGCCCCGACACTTTAACCCCCCTACCCCTGCTCCGTTACTTCTTCCCATTGCCCATCAGCCCTGGCGCCTTAGGCGGTGTTGCTGGCCTCCCTCCTCCCCCGCCTGCCCCTAAACCAATGCCGGCCCCTGTCAGTCCTGCGTACGCATACCGCTGTTTCTTCTCTGCCGGCTTGAGGATCTGGAAGGAGCACATCAGCGTCTCATCCACGCTCATCATAGCGCCGGCATTGTCGAATTCTCCACAATAGTTGGGCTACGGGGTGGGGGGAAAGAGACGTGTTGGACGGGTGTCAAGGTGAGTGAGGGTGGCCCGATCCGAGGACGATCTGACGCCCGCGAGGAGGCGACAGACCGGCCGCGGTAGGGAACACCCGCATTGTGGAGGGGGGCACGAGAAGGGAACGGGGAAGAAAGGAAAGGGATGGCGAGACGAGAAATGAATGATTAAGACGATATGGGGCTTACCGCCGAGAAGATGGTGACGAGCTGCCTCCTCGCGAAGAACTCGTAGCCGTCCTCCACCACCTGTGGGGGTAGGCGAGTAAGGGTAGTGAGAAAGGTAAAACCCTTCCGTTTGCGGGTCTGTCGCCCGGCACAGACCGTCTCCAAAGACCTCCGCGTCAGGCTCCCTTCAAACCCTGATCCCTCCCTCCCTCCCTCCCTCCCACGCACCTGATGCGCTCGGCAGATGAGGTCAAGGTCGTGCTGCTTCAAGAAGCTGGCCGCCACGTCCTCCCCGAACGTGTACGAGACGCCACGGTCATTGTCTCCCCAACCCATGATGTCTTTGTCGGGGTCCGCCCACAGCAAGTCGCAGAGCAGCCCCGTGTCTGGCACGTCCGTGGGCCGCATTATATCCTTAATCTCCTCCAACGAGGTAAGCTCCGGGGAGAGGCCCCCGTGCATGCAAAAGATCTTCTCATCGATGACGGCGGCGATGGGGAGGCAGTTGAAGCAGTCCGTGAATGTCTGTGCGGGAGCGAGAGGGAGGGGAGCAGCAGGTAGTCTGAGCTTGACCATTCTCAAGACACCGTATGAAAGAGAGCCGGACCTTCGGACGGGACGTAGGCCGCCGAGGCAGGGCGGGAAAAGAGAGCGAGAAGAGAGAAAGACCTATAAAGGAACAAGAGAATTGCCATCCGCCGGGGACCTTGCTTCCGACAAAACACAAGACGTGGCAATCAAAAGCCCGTACCTTCCATAGCTTGATGTTGTATCGGCGTTTGCATTCGTCGTAGAAGCCGTAGATCCGGTTGATAGAGGCGCACTCGTGGTTTCCGCGGAGAATGAAGAAGTTCTCCGGATACTTGATTTTGTAGGCGAGGAGAAGACAGATTGTTTCCAAAGACTGCTTCCCACGGTCCACATAGTCACTGGGAAGGACGGGGTAGGGAGATAAATAGCAGCGTGAAAAGCGAGGACGTGGTGAGACGATTACTCTCTGCCGGCAAGAGAGTGCAACACTTATGCATGCCTATGATCTCCATACATCCATGCTCTCCTTGTACTCTTTATGACCCTGTGACTTTCCCTGTCGCCCTCCCGTCGTTCTCACCCTAGGAACAAGTAGTTGGCATTGGGAGGAAATCCGCCATACTCGAACAGCCGCAACAAATCATAGTACTGCCCGTGAATATCGCCGCAAATCTTAATGGGTGCCTCTAGCTCCAAAAGCATCGATTGCTCCATAAACACGTCCTTCGATTTATTACACAACATGCGGATCTCCGACTCCAGGAGCTGCACGGGTTTCCCGGGCCTGGCCCCACGGACGGTAAGGAGTTTTTCAATGATACCATCCACTTCAGACATCCCTTCTACACTTCCTCCTGCTGCATTTGTTGTAGCTGTTGACATTAGAGTCGGATATCTTGGATGGAAAGCGGGGCAGCAGGCTGTAGCAGCACCAGCCCGAACGCGTGGGGTTCTCGCGCGCTCAGCCTCGAAAGACTCGGAGGCGGCACCGAGAATACGAGGATGCCTCTGGCCTGGCAAGGCACCTGGGTGCGCGGGGTGTAAGAATCAAGCAATGAGGGCGAAGAACTCGAGAAGGGGCAGACTGTCGGGAGAATCTTGCCCTAATCGACCCTGGTCATAAGGCGGACGAGGCCATAGGCAAGCTTGCTTTTCGGCATACGCGATCGGACCCGCACTTCCACCACCTCTACGGTAAGGACGCTCCCGTACATGCCCAAAACGTGCCATTCACCATACTAATGCATCGTTTTTCAGAGGAATCTTTGCAAAATGCCGGACACCCGCTCGACCTGTGACCGCAGTGCCATTAGCATTATCGCCCTCGACCCTGGTCACGGCGGCCTCGCCGCTCAAGATGGGGGCCTCGTGCTCGCCCGCCTGGCAAGAAAATTCAACCAGTGTTCCCAGGTTGCACTTCTTCGGAACTGATTTTTGGGCTATTTGCCTCGTGTGGAACTGTACGACTTAGTTGGTGATACTCGCGTGTTTCTTTTTCATTGTCTTGGAATTGAGATGCCGTGACATGCCCGGCAGCCTGGCGAACAGTACGATATCATACGTACGAGATAGTATCAATTCTCACTCCGTTACTCATCAAAACAGACATTGCTAGGACGGCCAAAGGCCTTGCATTTCATCAGCAAAAAAAAAGAATTCTGCTACAATAAGTCGAACACCGGCCACGGACCGTAAGCTTACAGCATGAGTACCGATAGAGGCGGCGGTGAGGCCAGGGACAGGGCAGGCGCTGGAAGCAATCCGGACGAGGAGAGGAGGCATGCACCCTCACACGCCGTCCCAAACCTTGTCTCGATGGGCAACGGGACTAGCAACAGCCGTACCGGTACGAAGGTGGGGGTTTCCGTGGCTCAGGGCAACGCCACGCCGGCGGCGGGTCTTGAAGGGGATGCCGGTCCGAGTGGAGGGGGAAAGGCGTCGCCGGCCTCCCAGTATGGGGGCTTCTCGACCGCCTCGCCCGCCGAATTGGTCGGCGGTGGAATGGGAGCCGATGCCAGGACCCTGAAGCGTTTGTTAAAGGCCCTGAGTGCGGCGCGAGAGGCGGCGGATGGCGGCGCAGCTCTGTACGATACCTTATCCCAGCTGTGCGACCTAATTACCTACTCTGGAGACGACGCCTTGCTCCTGGCGGGCTTCGGCGGCGTGATGATGCACGGCGCTGGCGTGAATGTCGGGAGTAATGGGGGAGAGCGCGTGCACCAGCATCTGAAGGACCTCCTGGTCACCCTTCAGGCCCCCGACCCCTCGCTGCAGCTGATGGCGACCAAGGTGCTCACTCAGGTCTTCGAGCAGGTGCCGCCCTGTGTCGCCCTGGCCCTGGACGCGGGCGTGGCCGTCACGCTCACTGATAAACTTCTGAGCGTGGAGTGGATGGACGTGGCGGAGCAAGCCATCGCGGCGCTCGAGCACGTGGCCCGCTACTCGCCCGCCGCCTTGCTCTCCTGCGGGACCCTGGGGGCCCTGCTGGCCTTTCTCGACTTCTACCCCCTGGACGTGCAGCGTCAAGCCCTCAGAACGGTTGCACACATATGCAGCGGCCCTCTACGTGTCTCGGGCCTCGTCTGCAAGCGGGCGGGGGGGCTGGAGGGCCCGGGCGGGTATGACAGGGGAAGGTATGCGCCGAGAGTGG
>NW_005803330.1:0-17740 GCF_000240725.1 Microchloropsis gaditana
GGAGGTCATCGAACACCTCCATCTTCGATGGCCTAGCACCACGTTCGAGAACCATCTGCAAGAACGCGCCGGTAGGTGTCGTAGACCCACCGAGGGTTGCCACTCTTCCGAGCCAGGGCCGCGGCCACCTCGTCGTTCATGCCCAAGGAGAGAACTGAGGGAGGGCGGGAGGGAGGGAGGGAGGGAGGAAGGGAGGGCGGGAGGACACGGGGATGACAACCGTCATAAAATGCGCGAAGGAGGAGACCTGGTCATTGAACATGCAGACGGTTCCTCTCGCCGCCTCCCTCTCTTCTCCTCCTCGATCCCCATGAATCAATGCAGCCTCTTTCCCCCCGCTTGCCCTCCCTCCCTCCCTCTCTTTCTACCCGTATCCAGCATGCCGGGCATACTGATGGCGGCGCCCGACCGGACCGAGAACAAGAGGGGGTTCTCGGGGTTTCCAAACTCCTTCCCCGTCTGGGCCTCGATTGTCTTTATCGCGGCCATGTACTCCTCCACCAGGCCCGAGGGAAGGTTTGGCTCCGAATCGAAGTACTGCAGGCAGGTGGCGGTGCTGATGATGAATCCGGGGGGCTGGCGTCCAGGGGGGAGAGGGAGAAAGGGCGGGAGGGAGGAATGGAGGAATGGAGGGAGAAAGAGAAAGAGGGAGGGAGGGAGGGAAAGAGGGAGGGAGGGTTCGAGGGCGAGGTAAGTTCGGGCAGGAGACAGTCCTTGTCTCCTGCCTTTCAGGCATTTTGCTCCACAATCCTCTGCCCGCCGTTGCCGCACAGCCCGAGTCTGGCACGTACCACAGGCAGGCCGATGTTGCTCATCTCGGCCAGGTTCGCGCCTTTTCCACCCAGCAAGGCTTTGTCCTCCTTCCGGCCTTCGTTGAAGAGGTACACTCGCTTGCTGTCGCTGACGTGCAGCGAGGTAGGGGCTTGCGCATGCTGGGTCTGTGCGGTGGCCGGCTCCGGGGATTTCAAAGTGGACATGAAAATGCCCGGGCCATGCTTTCGGGCGACCGGGGTGTCTGTTGGGAGGCTGCCAATGGAGGGATTAGGGGTGGGGGTAAGGCGGTTAAGTGAGGAGGGCTCGATGTGAGTTTTGCTGGGAGTTCAAGGCCAGATGAATGCCAAGTCTCTTTGCGTGTCGACAAGTATGCACGCGGAGAGAAGCAACATTGTGCGGTGAATGGAGGGACATGACAGGAGGAGGCCCTATGCGGCCCGTGAGGGCTTTCCTGCACGCCGTCTCCTGCTACACAAGAGGCTTACTTACTTGCGGATTCCTGGCAAGAAAGAGACTCGCCCCAGAAATGCCTCAGTCGTGCCAAGTACACAAAAAAGTGCAGCAAGGGAAGTACCAGTCTTCATCTTGCGGGTGCCTGGGTTGCGACCTGGGCAAAGCTTTACGTCACTGTCGGAATGGATCAAGGTATACGATGAAGAAATAATGAGGTGGCGCCTGTGCGAGGTAATGCCGTAACTCATCCTTTTGTCCTAAAATTGCAACAGAGATAGGCAACTCCAACTCGTGCAAATGGAACAAATCACTTCCTGGGAGCACGTCGCTTCGTGTGCTTTTTCGTTCCTGCGTGACCGAGTTCGAGCTTCCATGCAAAAAGAATTTTCGCCTGATCTTTTTCGTCTATCGGGTTATGCAGGCGACCGAATCTGGTCACGTCGCTCGCGTGTGATGCCACGTGGTCTCTTACAACGACCACAGACTACGCCTATCCATGCTCTCGTCAACTCCAAGTGCAACCCGCGCAAGACTCACGGGTGAAGTGGGTGTTCTTGCATCCGGATGGGCCTGGGCTTGCACTGCAGGCGACATATGGTGTCTTAAATGACTTCAACACCCGCCGGGAGAGGGAGCTAACAGGCAACCAGATGCCCTCCTAAGTCAGGCCCGAAAGTGTCGTGCGTGCCCTCCCCAGAATTCGACACGCTGTACCGTGTGTACACAGCTACTGGTGTTCCATCCGGTGGAGTCATGGGGAACACCTCTCCGGGACCGGGCTGAATTTTGGGGGAATAATATTTGAGCTTGGGACCATCTGCTCTCTTCGCGAGCTTCTCCAGCGTTTTCCTTGCATTTCAAGCAGCACTTCAACAGTCAATTACACCAAACACAGAACCCTGGCATACACGAAGTTACAGGCAGATTTTTGAGATGTTATGCTTTTTGAGGTGTGCTGTGTGCTCACCCCCCCCACCTCTTGCCTTTTCTACCTTTTCCCGACACAGCATTTCGCGTTTTCGATCTGCGGATTGTTCTGCTTTCCCCCCTGCAGACGATGTCATTACGCTGCTACATTTCAAGCCGGTCAAGAAGACTACAATCAATTATCGTCTCTCTCCTACCATGCCTGTTAGTAACGAGAAGCGTGCAAGCATTAGTGACAGCGCCATCTCTTCGAAGAGGTCCAGGCATGGCCGCTGCCTACCGCTCACCTAGCGAAACTGCCGCTGCCCCCGCGATCCGACCCTCCTCTGACTCCCACAAAGAGCACGTCCCCGTAGCCGACACGTTGACTTATTTGTCGCATCATTCGCCCTCATCTTTCGACCTCCGCAGCCCTTATGTGCGCCTTGAAGTGCGGCCTGCCAATCTTCAGGAATTAAATCTAGTGGTCGACATGCGAATGGAGGTATTTGGTCCTGGGAAAGAAGCATCTACCGCGGGAAGTGCGTCCATTCCGAACCACACAGGTCTCTCGGGCCCTTCAGAGGTGGAAGGAAGAGAAACGAAAGGAAGAGGGGGCACAGCACCACCCGTCCCGGACATGTCTGCCGGATGGAAAGCCGAGTCCTTGCAGAATTTGATTGCCCGGCAGTCAAAGGGCTCTGTGATATTTGTGGTCACAGCCAGGGATGTCCGCCATCCGGACGCGCAGCCAGTATTGGTGGCTTCGGTAGAGGCCAGCACGCATGAGTTCCACGAGGTGGGCTTCTCTCCCTGCCTGGCGCAGGTCGAGGACGAGGAGGAGGATGGGGAGGGAGGGGAGGAAGGAGCGTACGGATGGAGGTTACAGGGGGGATGGGACAGGGGTGGTGCTGGATTCTGGGCTGGTATCCCGGATGCGAGGGGCAGCAGTGTTGGCAAAGCTTCCTGTTCAAGCTCTCAGCCGTCGGTGCTCCTGGCGCGCACCTCGTTCCTTGACACCCCGCCCGAGAACAAAGGGACTGGCATACCGTCCCCAGCGCACGAGAGGAAACAATCGAAGCTCTACGTGACGGGGATGATGGTGGTGGATGCCTTCCGTCGGCAAGGGGTGGCCGCCGCCCTCTTAACTGCCGTGGAGGAATACGCCCGCGGCCGGGGCATCAATTACATTTGTCTGTACGTCGATGCCTACAACTCATCGGCCCAACGACTCTACCAAAAATCCGGGTATCTGGTCGTTCCCTTCTCCCCGCAGGCGGAAGCCTTTGCTTCAAAGATCGGCTTGTACAAGGGTGCGTATGCTGCCCGACAATACTCGTTCGCCTACCGGCGTTTGCCTCCACGGAGGGCCTTAGGAGGCGCCTGGCCTGTGGGACAAGCCACGCGTGGCCCCGCGTCCTTGGATGGACAGGACCCATTGCGTCTCCATTGGGCAGGGGGTGGGGACGGCCCCGGGATGGGGCGGGAAGTGGATGGCAAGGGGGACGGGGGGGCGGAGATGCAGGGGAGAGAAAGCCGAAGAGCCCCGCAGGCTGCGGAGGAGGGTCGCTGGTGTGCCGGACCGAGGGAGGCTTGGAAAGAGCAGCCGTGTGCATGGGGAAATCCCGGGCGAGAAAATGTAGTGTGGGAGGATCGCGGTAAGTGTTTGGTCGGAGACGGTAATGGGAGGGATGCAGCCGAGGGGACGCGGACATTGAAAGGATCGAGGCGGATGTAAGGGTCAGGCGGGAGCCTCGACCATCCTAGGAAGCGATGATACGAGGCGTGTGTAGGAGATATGGCATTCCCGCCTCGACCATCCTAGGAAGCGATGATACGAGGCGTGTGCAGGAGATATGGCGCAGAGGAAAAATGCAGTCCGCCATAGCGGTTGAATAGCGGTGCTCATTAGGAGCACGTGGGTGACGGAAAGGGAGAGGGTGTTTGACCAAAGGGTACTTCGTACTCTGTGGAATTTGAATGATTCCCATGGGGGGGGTCCCATATCGCCCTTCCACGAGGTTCGAATGGCCCCACGGGAGGCTCGAAGAGGGTGAATAGTGATAACGTGTGGGAGGCCCATGGGAAATGTATGATGTTTGTGTCACTGTATATATGTAAAGTGGCCGTCAGGGTAAAGGGCCAGGAAGAAGCCTGAGGTCGAGCAAGTGCCAGTCTTGTGGGCACATCGCGGAAAGCTGAATGAATCTCTATATAGAGGATGCGTGTGGGGTCGTGGGAGCGTGGCTTGCGCGTGTAGATGGTCCTGATACCGGCGTGCGGACAGGACGCCTGAGCATGGCGATGACAGGGCAAAAGGACAGGTAATGTGCATTTTGTGCACACCATTGGAAGGGATAAGAAAGCATAATGATGACGAATTGTGAATAAGAGGCGGGTTTCTCAGTTGATATCTTATTATCGCCGACAGTGTACACTTTCCTTCACCATCCTCTCTAATTATGTCGCTCGAGGGGAGGCGAGGAGAGTACGCCAAGTCCAAGCCATCCCAATCATTTCAATCAAATTTTTGCTTTCATGCTACGTCGCTTGGTCCTCCTCAAGGCCCCAGACAGCCAAGCGATAGAGCGTCACGCGACCGTAAAAGTCCGAGCTGCCGTTAAAAGTCAGCTTCATTTCCACCACCTTACACATACAGTCAAACCCTTCCTCGCCTTCTTCGGGGCCTCTGTCATGATGATATGTCCTGATATCTTCGTCACGTTCTGCCCCTCGCACCGATGCTTCTCGTTCTTGTGCAGCTGCCCTGATGGCCGCGGTCAGTTCAAAGGACTGTGATTTGTTGTCGTCATCGGGGTAAAACGTCCCCACCAGCATGGGGCGACTTTTCATCTGTAGGGTTGTGGAGGAATCCTTCCCGTTTACCACCGACGTCCGGGGCTTTGACGGCGGTGGACTGGTGTGCTCGTGTTCACAGGGAGTCGCGGCCGCGTCAGCGGAAGGCGCAATGGGAGAGGAGGCGGGAAGAGGGGCGCGAGAGAGGGGTGGAGTATGAAATGTGACTCTCACTTGCATTTCTTTGCCGGCGAAACCGCCTTGAAACATGAGCAGCAACCGGCATACAAGGACTGGTCGCAGGAAACGAAGCACAATCCATTGTGGTGTTCCCTGTCAAATGGGAAAGGAAATGAGGATGCAACTTTTGTGTTCAAACGCCTCCTAAATGCAAAATTGATTATATTTCTGAAGTCCCAAACCCATCCGGAGAGGGAGCGCCTCTGTGTAGGGGCCTTGGAAGGTAATAGTATGGCCCCCTTGCGAACTTATCAAATAGTCACTTAAATACTCGATGCTGATACCGCCACGGACCTGATCTGAATTCCAGCAACTATCCGAGCTACCATCGAACATATGTGCTGCACCAAACTCCCTCACGTTGCGATGCAAGACTGATGAAACTCTAATATCAAGTTTTTGTTCGTGTGAGTAAAGAGGAAAAGCTACAGTAAAATGAAGAACGAGGAAATCAAGAAATGATGTCTAACAGTCTCAACAAAAACCTCGTTGAGTAACTTACTTGACTTTGGTTTTCGTGGATGGCGCACTTAAGTCTGTAAATGCCATCACTTCTGGCGGCTCAAATCATCCGACCCGATAAACTCCTTCCTGTACGGGGTGTGTGTGGCAGAGACGTAGAAGTCAAATCCTGTGAACTCTATGGCATGCGACATTGAAATTTGTCAGGTATCTCATACCATTTTACCTCCGTCTTACGCAATAAAAGCTGTGCATGCCCTCTTTCGTGAACAAACCCTCGAAATCGAAGGTTTAACCTCCCCACTCCCTGCGCCTTGGCTGCCAAAAGCGACTTTCATATGACATGGTCACAGAAGTAATTCATTATCACGGGAAATAAACGTCACGTCGCTAGCTTTTCTCGAACAATTTTTTTTAAATTTCCATCGTCCATGCCTCAGGTACACTTTTTAATAGGATACCTCAGAGGCTCGTCGATCAGCATGAAAACACATTTTCCAACTTAGTTGATGTCGTATTACATTTTACACGGGGGTCCTCTTACAAATTCTTTCGTACCAAGTCATCTACACCGTCGTAAGGCGTCTTCAAGATACTTTTTCTGATATGTGTAAGCCTCCTCCAAAGCCGTGGCATCCATGTCGTACTGACTCTCAAGGGCTCGGATCATGGCTTGCAACTCTTCACGAGTCATCTCAGCCACGTCACGCATTTTACAGTCGTGATAATTCGAATTGCCATTGTTAGGTACCGCACTTTTCCGGAGAAAGGAAGTCTCGCTGGTAGATTTTCTCTGATCGGCCGTGGCTCTGCTGCCTCTCTCCTGCCCCGAGGTCAACCCCTTTTCCTCAGAGGTAGAGGCACTCTCCCTCTCGCGCGTAGCCGACCGTCCGCTTCTTCGACTCAACGACAGACCTTGCAAATACCGCATGGCGGACTGCAACCCAGAATTGGCCTCCGGGGCATGATGTCCCCCACGGCCTTGCATGTCTCGGGGACTGCCTGCGCCAGACGCCACCATCAACGTGGCATCTTCTCCTCCCTCTGCTTCCTTGCCTCTACGCAGACCGGCGGCCCCTGGGGAAGGTCGATGTCGCACCACAGTTCCCGTGCAGGAAATATCCATGGACGAACGTGCTTTCCCGTGCTGGTCCTCCTGCTCCTGCACTACGCCTTGGTGCTGCCGCCTGTCCCACAGGCGCAATTGCTCCCAATCCTCGTCCTTGACGTCTTTCTCCTCCACATCTACCTTTGTCCGGGCCACCAGTGTCTCACAGTTGTCCCGATTCCGCCCCTCTATCCCTGGCTGACCCTCCTCGAGCATCCTCCTACCCCCTGCATGGCTGCTGCCACTGCCGCTGCTCTGTCGATGACTGAAGCGCCGGCCCATCATGGGGCCACGGACCAACGTATTCTCTCCCGCCCCGCCGTCCCGCAACCTGCCAACCGACCCGGATGTACCGCGGCTCCCATGCTCCTTCCCCGTACCTCCGTTTTCCTCCTCCCCATCCTCCTCCAATGGGCGAGTCCGGGCAAACTGCTCTTCCATTGGTGTCGGAGCTGCGGCAATGCTGCTCCGACGGTAGGACGCCAGAATTTCCAAGGTAGAGCCCACCAGGTCCGCAATGGGGGCCAGACCCTGGGCGGGGCGGGCGCGGAGGAAGTCCACGTCGGCCTTCAAGAAAGGGTGGGTCAGGAGGGCGGCCGCATTGGCCCGCTGGTTCGGATCCTTGACAAGGCAAACGGAGAGGAAGTCATGGAACTCCTGGGACCAAGGGGACTGGCCCGAGGTAGAACGCTGGGCGAGTTGGGGGGGAGGCTTGGACGGAATCAGGAAAATTGCCCGCATGGGATGCACGTTGAAGTGCGGTGGCATTCCTTCCGCCATTTCAATGGCCGTGATCCCCAGGGACCAGACATCCGCTTTCCCGTCGTAGGAAATTTCTTGGATTACTTCCGGGGCCATCCAATACGGGGTCCCGATGACGGTCTTCCGTTTGCTCATGCTGTGGTTCAGGGTCGCGGAGACTCCGAAATCGGCAAGCTTGGCTTTTCCGTTCATGGAGAGCAAGATGTTGCCTGCTTTCAAGTCTCGGTGGATGTTGTGGTTGTCGTGCAGGTAGGCAAGACCCAGGGCAGCACAGGCGCAGATGGAACGGATCTGGGGCTCCGACAACGTGCGCTGGGTAGCATCCAGCATGTCGGCTACAGATCCTCCCATGCAAAACTCCATGATGATCCAAATCTCGGCGTCCACGAAGAAACAGTCCTTGAACTCAACCACGTACTCGCTCTTGCACTGATTTAGGATGGCGATTTCGCGTTTCAAGCTGGAAAGATCTTCCTCCGCGGGGATAATTTTGACGGCAACGGGAGGCTTTGATGGGTCTGCCTTGTACTGTGCACGATAGACGGCGCCATACGAACCTTCTCCGAGCAAGTCGACCAGTTCGTACACCTCATTAGGATCCTGCTGAGAGAAAATTATGTTGTGCTCGTCCATGTCGACGCTTGCTAGTGAATCTTGAAGTTAGCAGCACCCTACATAAGAAAGAGAGGGTGAGAGAAGGTACCTGCGAATGGCAACGCGTGAAGAGTGCGACTTACAATAGTAATGGCCTTGACTTCTCAGCCGAAATGGGCCCCCGGCCCAACGCTTCTTCTGCCCTTGCCTTTCCAGGTTAGAGCCTTGAAACCAGCCTGAAAAAGATGCATTGTCATTTTGGAACGATGAGAGATTGGTCAGAGGGTGCCAGCGGCGTGACTCCGTGTAACTTTTACATTACTTTAATTTGTTTGCGAGGATCTAGCGGCCCACACCCACTTCAAGGAAGGGAGGACGAGAGGGAAGGCCCGAGACATGCGGTTGCATGACATGCAGGAAATCCCGCAGTATGACAACAGCATGAACCTCGGAGGCACAGGGATAAAGAGGCTCACATGGAGGATTGGATGTTGTTTCCAGAGCCTCATTCATCTATTTTTCGCGGCCGTGTCGGTCACGACATCCCGACACATGCTTTACTCGCCCGAAAACCAGGGGAGGCTTCGTTCGGTTTGTCTTCTCCCCTGCCCCCGATGGCATTTTGGCCATTATCAAAAAATTGTACGGACTGTGACGCCTCAACATGGAATCATTGCATGTAATTCATTACAGGGCGTATAGAACTACATTTTTGGCAGCTCGACTGGGTGAGAAGGCCATGTCTGCGGGCGTCGAGGCGGCTCGGCGTCGGTCTCGTGAAGACAGGACAACATCCCAACAGGAGGAGCAGCGACCACTCCATGGGGAATCAACGGTACAGGGATTGGATTATGAGCTTGACAGTCCCTTGAGACGGAATTTCAAGGCTTTGCTGGTCCTTGCTGTATCTGTCTATGGACTTAAAGAGGCAAAATTTGTTGAAAATTTGCTCTGGAACAAGAAAGTGGGAGGCGCGGCTCTCGCTGTCAGCGTCGCGGCAAGGTGAGAATGGAAAACATGAAGATTTCTAGCACAAGCACAAATTATAGAGTATGTGGAGGAGAGATACTTGAAGTCTTGAAACATTTTTCAGGAAGGAAGGAGACCATCCGTTGGGGAGGTTCTATAATCTTAAGCGTCTCCGAACATTCTGACCTTTCTAGCAACCACCCCCCATCTTCAATCTGGTACATGTTTCAGTTCCATTTTTGTCCTCCTGTGGGCTTACCTCGACGTGTACGTGGGGGCTGTGCTGGGTAAGCAGGTAGACTACCCTGAGGCACGGCGGGTCACCCATGCTCTCCTCGTCTCCCTACTGGTGACCCTCGTCTCTTTGACGATCGCCGTGTGGCCAATCTATCAAGCCACAGCCCTAGTGCTCGTCTGCATGCTCAGTTACGGTGTCCTCTTTCAGGTGGTGATCCTCGTGCCCGCCTCCGTGTATAATCCTCTTTTCTTTGCACTGTATGCGGGATTTGTGTATTTCTGGACAAGGTAAGGCGGGAAAGGAGGAGGCAAGGGGGTACTGGTATGAGAAACCAAGGGAGAGGCAGCGGGCGGACACGAGGATGATGTCCTGCCAAAAAAAAGCCAATACATGAGTCGAGAACCCCATACCACGGTTTAAAGGCAGGCAAGATGACGTCTCTTTGCCACTCCACAACTACCCCGTAGCAAGCAATTGCTTCCTTCGCTCCCCCCAGTTTTCATGTGCTTTTTGCGCAATTTACAATGTGGACTCTAGCCAATCCCTACTGTCCACGTGTCTTTTCCCACGGTTGTCCTCCCTTTCTTGGCACCAGGCGGTGGAACAGACTCGTTCACCGCCCCGCTTCCCTAACTGCCTCCTCGCTCTCAACCTCCCCTTCCAAACGTTGAATCGCCCAGGACAGATGCTCCTTCACCATCTCATCGTTTTCCTCCTCCCACACCTCCCTCAACACCGCCAGCAATTCTTCCCCGTCCTCCCCTTCCTCCCCCTCTCTTCCTCCGCCTTCCCCACTGTTACCCGCCGCCACCGCCACATTCCGCAGCATTCTGGCCCTCCCAATCCGTGTGATAGGTGACCCTGTAAACCATTTCATAAAACCCGCGTCAGACTTTAAGGCTCGCAACAAGTCCGCCAATACCGGGGTGCTGAGTTCCAGGGAGGACGCGGAAGGAGGGAGGAAAGGAGGGGTGGAGGGAGAAGACGGGGCGGAGGGACTGAAAAGTGTTTTGGGTTGGTTGTCCGGCCAAGACCACCGGTTCCAAGGGCAGACTTGCTGACAAATATCACAACCGTACACTAAATTCTTCATGGAGGGCCGCAACTCGATGGGGATACTCCCTTTGTTCTCGATCGTCAGGTACGAGATGCACCGCCTCGCATCGATAGAGTACCCATCTTTATGAATGGCTTGCGTGGGACAGGCGGAGATGCAGCGTCGGCATTTTCCGCATCCCCCCGACTTTTTTCGGGGAGTTTCGGGCGGTAGCGGCAGCGTTGTTAAGAGCTCAGCGAGAAACGTTCCGCTCCCAAGGTGCTCGTTGATCAACAACGTGTTCTTTCCCACAAAGCCTAAACCTGCACGCTCCCCCAGATCCCGTTCCATTAACGGGCCAGTGTCCACGTACCATCGCCCACGGCCCCCGTAACGAGTATGCATCCATTCAGCCAGCGCCTTCAGACGAGGGGTGATAATGTTGTGGTAGTCCTCGCCCCACGAGTAGCAACTGATGACCCCACGCTTCTTAGAGGCAGTGTGACCCGGGCGGACGGGTGACGGGCCCAATGTAGTGGAGGAAGGCGCGGCGTGCATGGACGATGCCGGAGGAAAGCCTTTCTTGCCGGGCCAATACAGCGTCATTGTACAAATGACGGCTTGCAATCCTGGTAAAATCAGATCCAAATCAGCGCGTCGAGCCAAACGGTCCTCCCGAGCCAAATAACCCATTTCTCCATGCTTTCCTTCCTCGATCCAGGCTTTGTATTGCTCAAAGCGACTCGACGGCTCCGGCGTGGTCACTCGTGCACGGGCGAACCCCAAGCTTTCCGCATGCTTTTTGATCTCCTCCCGGACATCTGACCATCCACCTGGGAAAGTCGCGACCAGAGCTTCGTTCAGAGGACCTCCATCGCACTCAGGTTGTCTCCGTCTCCCTCGTCGGCGCGGGGGGGAGGTTGAGAGTTTTTCAGGAGAACTGGCAATGCTTGAGAAAATGAGACGGGATATTTTCCATGGTCCACGACCCGATGCGTACGTTTCCCGCACGGGAACGAAGCGCCGACTCATTATGTGGCTGCCGCGCAAAGGGGAGTAAAATGTGACGCACTTTTAGGAGCTGCACAGCCGTTTCCTTTTCCTGACGAACACAATCATCGGCCGGGTACCGGAAACGTGCAAACCGCCGTATCACTCCATTGTGATTAAACGCAGTCCTTCATTTGTAGGAGAAGGGGAGACATAATCAGTTAACTCATGCATGGTGCGGGTAAACATTCAGGAACCTTCCGGGTATCGTAAATTTGCATATCGCGATACATGATTATTACCTTTTCTAATCTTTATGCTATATAAAGTTTTGCATATCGCGATATGGGAATGTTAGCGGGAGAAGGTCAAAAGGAGTACCAGAACAACGTATCCATTTCAGTCCACCACGACAAAATACACACGGCATTAAAAAATTAGGAATTCAAGCGATGAATCCCAAGATCTGAATTCAGTCTGCTGAAAAATCAGAATTTAAATATTTATTAACCTTAACTTGCATGTTATACATTGCTCGACAACTCAGGTAGAGAATTCATATCGAGCAAATCGCGTCGATTTTGGGGACGTGTCAGTTTTCTCAGAACAAACACTTGTCAAGGGATACACGAGGATCCGTGGCTCCAAAATGAAACTATACAATTGGATACAAAATTGCTTTAGATTCCTCCCTAGAACTCCGGAGAGAATTAATCCGCCACAATAACCTGGCTTACAGGAAGTCTCGACGGTGTTGTAATTCTTCCCAATCGCGGCTCGAGCATCAGTCAGTTGTGATACATGAGGAGCTGGTTTTTGCACACGGCAAAGCTCAAGCCCCGCTCCAAGGCGTTGACCACCATCCAATAGTCTGCATCGTGCACCTCCTTCGGCCCAGCATCGACAGGCAAAGAGCTCAAGAAAAGTCTCCTTCCGTGGTCCAATACCCCTACACGCATCAAAACAGCACCCAAATCCAAACCTCCGACTCCCAGGACCGGGGTCTGGGCTTGATTCCGGTGTGTAAACCCCACGATGGCCAGGTCAGCCGACTGCCGTACCGTCTCCTGCAAAAAGGAAGGGGCGTAACCGTTGTCCCCATTCGTAACCAGAACATGCGTACAGCTTCTGCAAGGCAGCACAAACGTCGCGAGAGCCTTGTCCGTGGCAGCATAGTACACGTAGTGGTCGAAATCGCAGTATCGGTGGACCTCATCCGCGTTGAACTCTTGCACGTATCGTGTTCGGACTGCGTCGGTGCAGGTCAAGCGGCTATCTCTGAGTTTGACATCTTCGTAAAATGTGTCTGGAAGCTCCACCAGGTAGAGGTCATCAAAACCCACATTCATCTCTGCGCATGCAAAAATAAGAAAAAGTCTATCCATGAGCCGACATTGCCAGGGGAAAGATGTGCATTTGCGGATTAAAACACCCAAAATCATAAGGCTGAGACTTAACATGAAACGCTCAGTGGTAGTCAAAGGGTGCATACAAACACTAGTAGCTCGCACCGTTACACAGTCGTTGATACGTTTGCAACGAAGCTGATTCCGTTGGGACCAGCACAAAATCTGCCTTAAAACCGGCTTGTCCCTCGCTTTGCGCGCGCAACCCGTAAATTAAAGATCGCAACTGGAGTTGTTCCCGTGCGTGAGTCCGTATCACCACCCGCACATGCGCTGGCTCCCTTGGTTCTCCTGGGAAATTGGGGTCGCATGTAAAAGCTCTTGCGATGGATGCACGTCTTACCAGCCCATAGAGTCTCGACCTACCTTCAATCACCCAAGGTATTGACATCTTCGCCTCCCGCCGTAAGCCTCGCGTTCCCAAAAGGTTCATATACGTTTCAGCAGGATTCCTCATAAATAACATGGGCGACATAATCAGGACCAACGCGACCGCCACGAAGGATAGGAAACCCCGCGGCGGCGGCATGGAGTCACCGTCACGCTATCACATGTATGAAATGTATGTATTCGCAAGAATTTATGGATGTCGCTCGGCAATAAATAACATGTGACCCCTCGTTGGCTGTCTCGACCCAGGACCAGTAATGGCTACGCAAATGGCCAGGTGTCCGAGGGTGATACAGACCCGTGTCATGCATGAATGATAAAAACGAACTGGATCTTAAGAGAGATATCTCAATTAGCACTGCCCTCGCCTCTTGTACTGATCGGGTTGATAATCGGGCAGCTAAAAGTTGCGCACCATCCGCATCAAAATAAATTCCGGGTAGATTTTTCGATTGATTTTACTTCTTATTCACCGAACTGAACATTCTTACTTGTGTAACCAATTAGAATCGCCGGCCAGGGCCGCTTATTTTGTGGCTCTTGGTCTGACCCGGCCGTTCGCTTTAAGTTCGGCAACCTCCTCCCCTTCATTGTTCCATTCCTCCCTAAAAGCTCCTTTATTTGTCATACAACCCCTCAAAACCCCACTTACCTGTTCAAACCGATATCAGAAAACGTAAGACACGCGTGTGAGAGCCAAACATTGCCCATTTTATCAAAATGATACATTTTGTGGGTCAGGTCTGATTGACAGAGGCGTGTTTAGCTTCTTAGCTTGTCTTTCCCCTGCTCTCCGCAGGACTGGCGCACTTAGCATTTTATTTGCATGAAAAAGTTGCACTCAGCGACATAGTTTACTCGCCTCTTACATCAGTGCGTGTTGGAAAAGATTCAGTCAGTATTTCATGTTTCCCTCACTTTGTTTGTCCTTCCTATCATTCCCAAGTCGATCAAATACTCCATACACTTTTGTGTCCATGGATGATTATTGATCAGTTTACCATCATAGGTCACCAAACTTCCGTCACCCAAGCCTTGACCGTGCCGGCCGTGTTCAGAGATCATCGCTTTATGCTCAACCTGCATTGAAATCGATAAGGCGCCAGGAAAAGAAAAAATAAATGAAATACTTACATATCACAGCCCTCCCTTTTGCTCTTTAGATACCTTTGCCTTCTCAAGTGCATCGACCATTCGATAGGTATTTTCCACGCTGACAACCGCGTCGTCTTTGGTGTGGAACATGAATACTGGCGGGAACAGATGATTCACGTGCTTCTCGATAGAAAAATACTCCACAAATCTTTGGCGTTTTTGCGAGGTCAGGTTGTGCCCGAAAAGGTTGGTCTTTGAGGGGTCGTGAGTCAGGCCGTCCTCCATGGAAATGACGGGATATACAAGGACACCAAAATCAGGGCGACTTCTGTGGGGGGGATTCGTTGTTGAGCGCTGGATAACTTTTAAGATCGCCCCATGGGTCCTACCTCTGTTGCTCAATAGTATTTGTTGCGTGCGCGTTCCCTTCGTCGTTATACGCCATCAGTGTTGCCATCAAGTGTCCGCCGGCAGAACTGCCTATCACTCCGATCTATTGTTGGCAAAGCGGGGGATCAGGAAAAACGCCTTCCGCTCTCGAAAGCATGGGGACACGAGGTGATTACCTTGTGGGTATCACGAGCGGAAACTGGCAGCTGACTTCGGACGACACGCAGGGCGCGACGAGCGTCGTCTTCGGGCACTGGGGCGTGAAAACTAGATGCATATCGAAGGAGACAATAATGTTAAGAAGCAGATTTAGGAGTTATAAAATGCTGAGTTTTTTGACGTACCCCGAGCTGGCACACCCGTACTGTAGAACATAAGATGCCACGCCTTGCGCACATAGCCACTTGGCATATGGTGTCCCCTCAACGTCTCTCGCTGTGTCCCAATATGCTCCACCCGGAGCAATCACGGCTGATGCCCCACAAGACTGGTTTGCTGGCGGTCGAAGAAAGGCAACCTATTAATAACGCGGTACTTTCAAAACAGAATGCTTGCATGCCTACCTTGAGGAACGTACGCTGTGAGGAAGCGCGTTTGAGGGTTTTGAACTTTTGTGCCATTATGTGGCCATAACGGTATAATGTATGGGTCGTAGCACGCGCCTTGCCCATCATGAGAAGAGCGGTCATTTCGAAAGTTGGTGTGTCGTCCTTGACTCTCTTGGAAGGCGGCTATCAATGCAAATGCCACCAATGTCGCCACAGAAAATGCTACAGATATAAACAAACCCTGCTTTGACCGTCTAGAATTTTATTTATCCAAAAAAGGATGGTTCAAAGTTGTAGAATTGTGATGCAGGAAATCCAAAGGAAACGTTACTTCTCCTTGCTCCTTCATTCCAATGCTTCTATCAACCACCTACCGCAAGCCTTCAGCAGCGATGTCCATATCTTGAATTTGTTGGCTGTATACATTCTAGTCGCAGTAGTTGAGATGCCAAAGGGACGAGTCGCAAAAGGCTAAGTTAATACCTCAGCACGACGGCGGAACGTTAAATATAGAAAAATCTGGTTGTTATTTTCAATAAAAGTAGGAAGACGGCGAAGGCTTTTTAACGGCAATGGCGAACGGCAGCTAGCGCTTTAACGGCGCCTGTCTCTGCCGAAGCCACATCTTTGTGGGAGGTCAAAGAATTAAGACGAAGGTCAAAAGGAGCATTTCCGAGCACCACTTCTCTTTCACTGCCAAAATCACTTTGGAGACATCGAATTATTTTCAGTTTTGTGTATCGTGTGCTTAGCCCGCTTCGATTTTTTGGCTCGTTCGTGGAGGCAGGCGATGAAACAAGGTGACTTAACTCGGCGCAGGTAACGGTTCTCGGGTTTTTTGTGCTGAGGTTTTTCATACATAGTAAAGGTATTGTCAGTACGATCCACATCCTGCCAAGTCCTCATCAACATTGTGTTGTATGTGAAGTTGCATGGTTGAAGCCATCCGAAGCAATGCTTGTGTGTCATAAGCGCCGTCGTCACCTAAAGAAGTTATTTGACCGTTTCTTCATCCCACAGGGCAACAGTGCCATGAAAAGAAGCAGGGAAAGTATAATGTGCGCCAGTCAAGAGGATCCACTAGTCATGCGCTCGACCTGGAGCATAACATTGTTTCGATCTGTCAACTGCTGTGTCGTGCTTTTTGCTGGTTTCATTCTTGCTGCGTTGAGTAACATCGACAACATTCGAGGGTCCCGCTCGTGGTACACAACTACTCTTTCCGACATAAGAGCGCCTATGGTTCCAGTGGCTTCAATCCTCTTGACTGATCGGGAGTCATTCAAGTCGGAGGAGCTCCACTTTTCGTGGAAAGTCGACAATCAACTTGAAATTGCAGCCACTACAGAAGCGAATGGGGCGAGAAACGTAACGGGCCCTGGAGCAGGTGTAGCCGCTTGCACACTGGTCGTTGACGGGTATGACATGCAATCATTTGAAGATCGGACAGCAGCGCTTTCCTGCTTGCGTAACAAGAGCATTGTTATGGTGGGGGACAGTCTGACCAGGTGAGGTTCCATCGTGCTCGAAATTGTAATTGCCATCCCTTTCCCGCCGGTTGGGGTACTGGGTACGATGTACTTAATTCCTTTTGACAAAACATTTTGTCAGATATCAATACCTAAACCTTGTCAACTTCTTGGAAAATGGCGTATGGGGTGGACCGGACCCGCAGCTGGAGAACGAGTGTCAGTGGAAGGGGTACCAGCGATTCTACCAGGTAACCTCGGCGGGCTATGTGTTGAAAGGACTTGCACATCCCATGCGATGCGACGGGAAGACGTGAAAACAGCGCGTTGTTTTTCAAGCCAGAATGTCTGTGGCTCACTCTATCACAGGGCACCAACGCACGCTTTAATGGAAGGGAGACCTGTGATTGTTACCGTGAGGAACCTGCGGAACGCCGAGGCAACATCGAAAATCGATACTATCACAACGAAGTACTGGATGTCTGGGTCACTTTCTTTCTATGGTTCAACCCCGCATGTGGGCATCAGGGTCACAACCTTACCTGGCTGAACGTCTCCGTGCCTCCGCCTCGGCTAGATCGGGCTCCGAAACGTTATGGCCAGACACCCGACGTGGATGAATGGAGGAACTTGTATCGGGAAGGGCGGCATTTCCAAGAGAAGACGTCGGTGCGGTCTGATGCTTCGGCCATGCCCCTGACTTCCACGCTGCATCTTCTTGAAGAAAAAGAGGCTTCTTCGATCCCATCTCGGCAAAGAGGCTGCGAGCCAGGGGCCTGTGACCAAGAGCCGCATTGGGTGCACGACGTGTACGGGCTTTTCACCGATGTCGTACCGCTCCTCAACCCCGACGTCCTCGTCTTTAACAGCGGGCACTGGGGCCGCCTGCCCGGGGCGTACGACCTGGAGCGACTGGCTCAGTCCGCGATAGAAGCAGTCCGAGTATCGAATGGTCGGGTCGTGTACAAGACAACGACATGGCCGAGGTGCGTGTGGGTGACGGAAAGCGGTTCAAAAGTGGCGAGATCGGGCGTGCTGGCTGCCTAGGTCCTCTGTCGCAGATTGCGCGAAGGCTCAGGACGGGCGTCCGCAAGGCGATGTCATATGTATTATT